>NW_007231317.1:64393-229964 GCF_000164805.1 Carlito syrichta | reverse complement strand
TTATGGTAGAGATGAGGTCTCGCTGCCCAGGCGGGTCGCGAACCCACGGGCTCAGGCAATCCATTCACCTCAGCCTCCCAAAGGCATGGGATTACAGGCTGAGCCACCGAGCCCAGCTACATCACTGCATATTTAACAATGTTTTCTATATAATTTTAACTTGGGCCCTGTATGTTTTAAGTTAATGTTTAATGTATTAAAAAATGAAATAATCTCCTTTAAATGTTATCCTCCTTGATTACACATAAAATTTATTTTGCATGATCAATTTTTTTTTTTTTTTTTGAGTTGGAGTCTCTCTCTGTCACCCAGACTGGAGTGCAGTGGCCACTCCTGGCCACCGCAGACTCTACCTGCTGGACTCCAGCGATCCTTCCGCCTCAGCCTTCCAAGTAGCTGGAACCACAGGCACGCGCTACCCCGCCCGGCTAATTTTTTATTTATTGTAGAGATGAAGTCTCACCAAGTTGCCCGGGCTGGCCTTGAACCTGCGGGCTCAGGCAATCCACTCACCTCAGCCTCCCACAGCGCGGGATTACAGGCTGAGCCACCGAGCCTGGCTTGATCAATTTTTTTAAAAAGATGTGGGGTACAATTCAAAGCTAGGTATACCAATGTTCATTATGCAGGTACCCTTGTGGATGAAATGTGCCCCTCCCTCCCCTGGCAATTCCCTTCAACTGCCAATCCACCTCCCCTCCCGTGGCAGTTTCCCACCACTGCCAATCCCTTTCTTATAGTATTATGATAATTGTTCAAGGTCCACTTGAACATATGGTGACAACATATGGTACTCTGTTCTTTGTTTTTGTGATAGATCACTGAGTATGATAGACTTTAAACACATTCAAGTTGCTGCGAAGTCCATATGTTTGTCCTTCTTTATGGCTGCAAAATATTCCATTGTGTATATGTACCACATTCTTTTATTCACTACAGCTTTGATAGGCAGCATAGTTGGTTCCATGGTTTTGCTATTGTGAATAGAACTGCAACAAACATGTGTGTGCAGGTATCTTTTGGGTAGAATGATTTGAGTTCCTCTGGATATATTCCCAATAGGAGGATTGCTGGGTCATACGGAAGGTGAATTTCTAGTTCTTTTAGAAACCACCACCACACTGTCTTCCAAAGAGGTTGCACTAGTTTGCATTTCCACCAGCAGTACAAAGTGTTCCTTTTTCTCCACATCCTCTCCAGCATCTGTTGTCATTTGTTTTATTAATGATGGCCATTCTTACTGGGGTTAGGTGGTATCTCAATGTGGATTTGATTTGTATTTCTCTGATAAGTGAGGCTGAGCACTTTTTCATGTGTCTGTTGGCTGCTCATATATCTTCTTTTGAGAAGTGTCTACTCATGTCTTTAGCCCACTTTTTAATGGGGCTGTTTGTTTTGTTTTTTTCCTTTCAGCACATTTGAGTTCTTTGTAGATCCTAGATGTTAGGCCTTTGCCAGATATACAGTTGGTAAATATTTTTTTCCATTCTGTGGGCTGTCTCCCCACTCTCTTGATGGTTTCTTTTGTTTTGCAGAAGCTCGTCAGTTTGATGAGGTCCCACTTGTCTATCTTATTTCTTATGGTATGGGCACTTAGAGTTTTGATCAGGAATTGGTTGCCAGTTCCAGTTTCCATAAGGGTATCTCCTGCATTTTCTAAAATTCTAGTAGTTTGGGGTTTTACATTTAGGTATTTGATCCATTTAGAGTTAATTTTTGTGTATGGGTGATAGGTAGGGGTCCTGTTTCAATCTTCTGCATATAAGATCGATTCACCATAAACTTTCCACAACTTGCTTAAGCCTTCAGTTTTGTTTTATCATTTAGCTTTAGGACTAAAATTTACTTTTTTTGGTAACTTTCCATATCCATTTAGTTTTTCCATCCTTTTTTATTTCTTCAACTTAAAACCACTTAACTTCTGCACTAGTCAAAATTACTTTTTCTTCAATGGAAACCACATTCTCATGCCTTATTATAACCTTTTAAACAAAAATGCGTCCTACTTTTTTGTACACTCTGCATGTAGAATTGTTTCTCTTATATCTGACAGTTTTAAATACATATATCACAACGTTAACTCTGAGTAACTCTTATTTTTAGTGAAAATTCTAAGAGGTAAGCAATTTTAGTTATGTACCAGATGCATAGCCCAAAACAAGGGACAATGCCTGGAGCTAGACCTCATCATATCCTAAAGGCTCAAAACTAAAGACAAAAGATTACAGATAAGTCCCAAAAATATTATAGAAGCAAGTTTTATGACCATAAAACATCCAACAGAGATAGTATTGACCAACTGATCCAGAAAAAAAGTCTATATTAAATTCTGAAGATGTTTTGTTTTGTTTTATTAATTATTTTATAACTGTATTTATTTACTAAAGATCACTAAATTCATAAGAACAAAAAAATTGGAGTTGAAGTTTCTATTTTTCTGATTTTATTTAAGCACTTACTTTTTCTTTAAGTTAGTTAATGAGAGCTTTTTCATATACGTGAAATTAAAGTGTCACATACATGACACATAAAAACACATAAACATACAGAGACAATAAACATATAGAAGACATACTTCTATAGAAGTAGATCTTATAGATTTATAAGATTTTTCATTTTCCAGTTTCCAAATGGCAAAGTTGCTCTTCCCTGTTGTAGACTAGTAATCTCTTGATTTTTTCTTGCTCTAAAGAACTGTTGTCTAGGCAACCCTAAATTTACATTTCTAAAGGTACAGTTCTTAGATGAAACAAGATAGACAATTTATAATTTGAAAGCATTCTACTAACATAATAAATTTTGTACCATCATTTGCCCAAATCAAGGGGACAAAATGGCGTGAAGTAAAAGTTTAGTTAAGACAGTCAGGAAAAGAACCTTAAACAAAGATATTACTTGTAAATTCAAATAATGGTAAGAGTTTCTAATGTTCATAGGTGGACACCCTTGTAAATGGTAATTTTGTTAAAAATGTAAGTTTTTTTTAACACAAAGATTTTTAAATAGCCAGATAAATGCCAGAAATTTGTATTATAGGTTTATACTTAATTTATGAGTAAATCAGTTTAGTACCCATGTAGACAGCACACATTCATGTACACGTGATGATACAGACACAAAGACTTTGCAGTTTTGATTTTTTTTTTTTTTTTTTTGAGTTGGAGTCTCACTCTGTCACCCAGACTGGAGTGCAGTGGCCGCTCCTGGCCACCGCAGCCTTGACCTGCTGGGCTCCAGCAATTCTTCCGCCTCCGCCTTCCTAGTAGCTGGAATTACAGGGATGCGCTACCACGCCCGGCTGATTTTTTGATTTATTGTAGAGATGAGGTCTTGTTGCCCAGGCAGGTCTCGAACCTGCGGACTCAGGTAGCAGTTTTGATTTTTAAATTTTAGCCATGAGACAGATAAAACTCACTAGTTTGAAAAGGCAGTTGGACTAAATTCTGAAAAGCTTAAAGTTTATCTGTCTCATATGGCAGTGGTCAATGCCTTCACTTCGTTTTACAGAAAACATGGTAGAGAGAAAGAGAGAGACAGAGATTGGATGTGTCAGAGAAGAAGATTAAAAGTGGATGCCGGCCGGGCTCGGTGACTCAGCCTGTAATCCCAGCACATTGGGAGGCCTACACAAGTGGATTGCCTGAGCCTGCGGGTTTGAGACCCACCCAGGCAACTTGGCAACATCTCGTCTCTGCAACTTGGCGAGACCTCATCTCTACAATAAATCAAAAATGAATCAGGCATGGTAGTGCACGCCTGTAGTTCCAGTTACTTCGAAGGCTGAAGGCTTCAATTGCAGGAGCTCAGCAGGTTGAGGCTGCGCTGGCCAGGAGTGTGCCACCACGCTCCAGTCTGGGGGACACAGTGTGACTCCAACTAATAAATAAATAAATAAATAAGTGGATGCCAAGGTACCATCATAAAAACTTACCATAAAATTTTATACAAAATCAATTTCATTTAGATAAGTGTTTTTAATTCAATCTCTATTTTTTTTAACGGGACCAAAAAATTCAGAGCGGGTTCCACATTGAATCTAGGGTCTTCAATAAAAGAGAATGGCCATGGGGACCAGGCCACACAATGTTTTCACAGCACAATTTGCTCTGAAACATTCCCCAAAGGTTGGGGAGTAACCCAATGCCAACCAGCTGACTGATCAGCCCATACCGTAGTCATTATACACACCAAAATCAAGTTATTTTTCTCCCCCAGTACAAAATATTGTACAAAAGCCAAAGAGATCAGGTAAAGCAATACAAAAGAGACCAACAAAGTCATAAAGGCCACACACACACACACACACACACGCGCGCACACAGTATGTTTTATATATATATATATATATATATTTGTTTACATAGATATAGATATCTTGTATATCAGTTTTAAATTAAGTTGACTTCTCACTGTAAAGCCCTTTAAAAAAAAATTCTTCCAAACCTCTTATTACCAGATTTTAACTGGGACAAACAGGTGATATTTTTTACTTTGACCTTTTTTCCACAAGATATCTTCCCAAGTGCCTTAACCAAGATTTGACTTAACCACAGATGCATGAAGTGTCCCCAAAGAGACTGCAAACAGCTTTTACAAGATCCAGAATCACCCCAAAGATAGCTCAGAGAAGGAAAGCTTCACTAGCCATAAATGGAGTGCTACCCACATTTCTGGTTTACCGTATTCTGGACTTTTCAGCTGAGTATCTACATACAAAAGCCAAAAAGTCCTGAACACCCCCATAGATGGAAATCAAAAGTTGTCCATGGAAGGGAAAAGGATCAATAAATGACAAAAGCAACACAAATATCAAACCAGAAGGATGCATTTCCAGCCTGGAATCGAACCTATGTCACTGTAATGAAAAGGCAGAATTTCAGCTATTGGACTATAGTATGCGCAGTCTCTATTGCTCTTACTTGAAGAGTTCTAGAACAGGCAGTTTTGAGCTTGCAAAGAATTTTAACTTGGTTTTAGCCAAATGTTTTATCTTTAATTTGGTCAAGAAAATTTTTGAAGCTAACTATGACACTATCGTGTGTCCTTTTAATTTAACTTTTCCATCTATAGTTGAGAGTAAGAGATCTCTACTGAGGCAGGGTAGCTAGCACAGGTTAGACAGAGGTAGATAAATTTTCCACAGGCAGGTTTTTTAGGAAGCAATCAGACATTTTTAAATGTTTACTGCAGGTCAAGTTGGCAGTCTACACCACCCCCTCAGCAAATCAAAAGAAAGTTCCATCAGATGTAAGAGTAGGATAGCCCAACTTTTAGACTCATGGTTTGGCATCAGTGGCTCAGCCTGTAATCCCACGCCTTTGGGAGGCTGAGGTGAGTGGATTGCCTGAGCCCGCGGGTTCGAGACCCGCCTGGGCAGCGAGACCTCATCTCTACAATAAATCAAAAAATCAGCTGGGCGTGGTAGCGCATGCCTGTAATTCCAGCTATGCGGAAGGCTGAGGCGGAAGGATCGCTGGAGCCCAGCAGGTCGAAGCTGCGGTGGCCAGGAGCGGCCACTGCACTCCAGTCTGGGCGACAGAGTGAGACTCCAACTCAAAAAAAAAAAAGAAACTTTCAGAGTCCCTGTCTTAGGTGGAAGGCTGAATACCACCCCCTAATTAACCAAAGCCCTAGAAACAATAAGACCACCTCTCAGCACAGGAACTTGTAATGGAAATGTCTGGCAGGTCTCTTGCAAAAGACAATGCGATCAGAAAAAGACCACCCTTCCCCTTCTCTGCTCCCAGCAGAAGCAGAGAGATGTCAATCTTCAAATGATGGTTACCTGGGCCTCACCTTCTTTAGCATATCAATCATTGTGAAGGTATATCAGGCCTATAGTAAAACACAAAAGATGCAGTTTCTCTGGCCAATGCCAGCTCTGGCTGTCTCCTTTTCTTTCCTCTCTTCTTTCTCTAATAAACTTTGTCTTAAAATTTTGTTGGCCATGCTAAAATCCATTTTAGAAATGACCCAAAGCAACCACAAGTTTTGCATCCTACCCAGCTTCGTCTACAATTTTTTTTTCTTTTCAATGGTATACTTAGTTCCAATAGCAACTCCATTCAAAAGCCTCTATGAGACCAGGTAGTAATTTTTTCAGGTTGTTGCATATTCTTGTATTCTTGGAGAGGGCATAGGAGTTCTAGGCCCATTTTCCACCCTAAGGTATTCCTCTTTATAACTAAACACAGAAAGACAAAGACAAATGGAAACAAGGCAAAAGAAGCTATTTCAAAAAGGAAAGGGATCAAACAGCAAGAATATTTATACCATAAAGTACCAAAACTACAACCAGAGTCAGTACAACCCCACACTAGTCACATACATCTTTTTTTCCCATTAATCAACACCTTGCAGAGAAGACCAGCATTGATTTTTACCATCCATTCAACTGGAGCGCAGAGAGAAAGAGAGAGAAAGACCAGGATTCTGGCTGGCAAGAAATTCTTATCCTTTTGCCAAAAGTTTTAAGTTCCTGGGTTCTCTTCACTGCAGCTTCCAAGAAGACAAGAGTGGCTTTGGTCCTCCTGCTCACAGCACTATACTGGGAGGGCCGTGGTTGTTGACCCCATATAGGTTTGCTGAAGGATCACTGAGATGAGGTAGATTGATTAATAAGAGAAAAGGCATACACATTTTTTTTAATGTGTGTACACAAACGCCCTCAGAATGAAGACTCCACCGAACAATAAAATCCAGAAGCTTATATACTATCCTGAGACCACAGTGGAGAATGCATACTCAGAACATGGCCCAAAACAGATTATATAGATAAATCAGGTTTAGTGGCAAGACAGGTAATGAGGGAGAGTAAGGAAGAAACTTGACTAGCAAAGGTGGCCTTACTATGTAGATGAAATCCCCCTCAAGAAGAGTAGATGGTAAATGTTTATTTTTAAGTTGTTAAAGATGTCAGACTCTCAATCTCCACTAGATCTCAGGGGAGCAGGGGGTTGGGCACGGTAGGGGGAGGCATAGAAAGGGGAGGCATTAATGAGATTTTTCTATAGATACAATTTCTTCCTCACAAAAGGTAGCTCTGCAAAACCACTTCTGTTTGCTGACTTTGCAGCAGCCATTTCAAAATATCAAAGAAATATATTGGGGAGTAAAATATTTTAATGTCCTTTGCTCACAACCATTAATTTGTTCCCCCTATTTTTTTTTTTTGAGATGGAGACTCACTCTGTCACCCAGGCTGGAGTGCAGTGGCGTGCTCACGGCCACCGCAGCCTTGACCTGCGGGAATTAGTCCATCCTTCTGCCTCAGCCTTCTGAGTAGCTGGAACTACAGGCGCATGCCACCACACCTGGATAATTTTTTGCAATTTATTGTAGAGATGAAATTTCGTCAAATTGCCCAGGCTGTTCTTGAACCCCCAGGTTCAGGCAATCCTCTCGCCTCAGCCTCCCAAAGTGCTGGGATTACAGAATGCACCACTGCACCCAGCTTATTCTCCCTATTTATAAATATATCTTTTTAGAATGTTATGAGAATGGAATCATACAGTATGTAGCCTTTTGATATTGGCCTTTTTCAGTTAGCATTATGCCCCTGAGATCCATCCAAGTGGTTGAGTATACCAGTAATTTATTCCATTATATTTCTAAAGAGATAACTGGTATAGATGTATCACAGTTGGTTTGTGGCAGAGAGGGGCTAAAAACAGTTAAAATTATTCCTTTTTAAAAATAAACCTGTAAGCTCCAAACTGGCTAGATATGGAACATGAGAAAACCAAATAACTACAAGGCGCTTTCCTGGAAGTGCAAGATAGTAATCGATTCACAACTTTACCTTCCCCCCATCCTCTCTTTGTGAAGCTATCGGTTTACAACCCCTGGTTGTCATGTATATCCTAAAGACAATTTGTTCTTTGAAAATCTAGTATTGCTAAATGCCACCTTGCAAATTCCAAAGAAAAATGTATAGTCATACAACCCAACCCCCTCCCTTACCTAGACTAGCATATAAAACCCCTCTCCTCTTTCTCCGGGTTGCTCAGCCTTGAAGCATTAGCCCCCTGAGTTGCTCCGGCGCTAATAAAAATGCTCCGTCCTCAGTGTCACGGTCTCTCTGTTTAGCTGTCCACCTGTTGTCAATCATTTCAAGATGTTTCTGTATTGACGATATAGTGCGATAAAAGAGGGAGAATTGATAATGCCGAATTTAGAATTGAGTAAGATGGAGCTTAAGTACTGGCCTCCTGACCATTTATCCTAAGAAAAGCAATTGAATTTAGAGTCTCAGTTGGAGTCCAGCCAAAAATTTCAGCAATGGATTTGGTGATGGGAGCTTGTGGATACCTTTTCTGGCTGCTTCTACTTTCTCAATAAAGAAGCAAGTTTGGTCATCCGTTGAGAGCAAAAATGGTGGAAAAGTTATTGCAGGTGTAAGGAGGAAAAAAATGGTTTTCAACAGCCATGTAAGAGAGTGGCAATGAACAGATCAGAGTTATGTCATAGGTTATGCTGTAGCATGAAAGGCCAACAAAGGGAAGAGCCACAAACTTAAAGCCACAGCAACCAGCATGACTGTTTTCCTCCAGCCTCATCCAGAGGCACGGATGCAGGTGACAAGACAAGAAAGCACTAGGAATAATGATTTGACGTAGCCAGAAGGGAAATCAGAAAAGTAAGAGAAAAAAAATGGCAGAGTTTGTGGAAGCAGCATTTCTTCTCTTTTTGGAAATCCAGGGCACTGTAGCTAGTAGATATTCTGTAAATACAAGCAGCTTAAAAGATCGTGGTGGGATGCCTTGACTTAGAAAGCCCAATCCTGTTTATCTTCACTGTTAACCAATACTCTGAAAATCCCATTGAAGTGCTACAGGTGTAAGCACAGAAGTGATTCTGTTGTCTGCTAAGATGCCAACACAGAGCACTTAATGCTGCCCTCTTTCCAAGGAGGGTTTGAAATAGCTTCAGTCAGTTCTCTCTCTCTCTCTGGTACTTCCATGTTTCCAGCCATTTGAATACATGTAGGCATTGATGCTCCTTTATAAAACAGTCATACTTTACCCTACTCAGCCGTTCTGATAGACAATTGCTATTTTTCCATCTGTCAGGTGTGAATATCACATCAGAGAAAGAGAATTCTGGTTAAGGGCTTCTGTGGGGATTTTCATTTTCCCGACTCACTTGGCAGGGTATTAAAACACAGGAGCTTTGCAACTCCTCCCCAGCAACAAACTGGATCCAGAATCTCCCAGTGGCATTCCTCGACAGATGATGCCTCCTGTGGCCACAGACAACAGCACAGGAAACAACCCAGTGCTGTGTGGTATGTCTGAGGCAACACTGTGTCTGTGATTTCACAAAGCAGGCTGCTACTTGGCTGAATACAAATACAATACTTCTAGGAGCTTTGGGAAAAGAACACAGACACAGTGCCTCAGTTCAGACATTTTTCTTCATCATGTTGGTACAGACCGTCCGGCCTGATGCATCTTTTAGTACCAGTTGTTGAAAACACAGTAGTCGGCCCCATTTCATTTTTAACAGACTGGCAGCTAGATATCTTTCTACTAATGTTTTGTTTAAAATAAGTTTCTGGCATTCCATTTGGTTACAGTTAAAGGAAACATCAGGGTCCCTTATGAAACAGAAACTCACATCAGTAATGTGTTGAACCAGTTTAATATGTTTTGATATACCCAAGTCTCACATCTATTCATTCTCTCTCTCTCTCTCTCTGTCTCTTTCTCTCTCGCGCTCTCTCTCTCTCTCTCTCTCTCTCTCTCTCTCTCTCTCTGTGTGTGTGTGTGTGTGTGTGTGTGTGTGTGTGTGTGTGTGTGTGTATGTGTGTCTCTCTCTCCCTAGGCCCCTACCTCTGTCAGAAAATCCATGCCCCCTCTAAACCCAAGCCCCCACCTCTGTCAGAAAATAAACAAGAAGCCACAGAACATATCTGGGTCATGGCGCTCCATTACACAAGCAAAAAAATATTTTAAATTCTGTCACTAGCAGAGGTCAGAAGGAAGACAGAATCAAATCTGTGGACTTTCTATTAGAGGTCTTCACTGGGCTGTGTTTAATTACCTTAATTTTTCAAGTTCCTCCAAGTCATTGCATAGTTCAAAACACAACTTAAAATGCTCTCTCTCTCAGCTCTCAGCATGTTTACTCTCACCTTTAAACAACAAAGACTGCAAATATGCCCTTCCATTGACCTAACTGATCCATCTGAAAATACTTAAAGCAAAACTGACTGAGCAAAGCCACCTCACTGGGCTGCAAGGCCGAAAAAAGATAAGCTCCTCAAGCAGCAGCAGCCTTTCAGGGAAACACGGTCCCAGGGAGAACACTTCACAAAGCTGTTTTCTTGTGTCTGTTTTGGTAATGTGTGATTAGAATGTTTGCCCAGGGCTCATTGGAAATCAGAGGGGCTGGGGAGGGAGACAGTGGTGATGCCAGGTGTGGGCTCCTCTCCTCTGGTGCTGCAGGGCCAACTAGGCCACAGATGGCCCCAGGGGTACCAGGAATGAAAAGCGTCACGAGGCCTGTGTTCAGGCTGTTCCCACTGCTTCTGGACACCTGTGTGCCCCTATCAGGCCCCCACTTCTGCCCGTGCTCCTACGCCATGTCATCTGTCCACTGGCTTTTCTCATTCCCAGCTGAGGTACTCAGCGCCTGCCTCTCACAAATACCTTCTTACTTCCTCCAACTCGCCACACCCTTCATCCTGTAAAAGCTGTTGCATAAATAGCTCCATCTGTCTTAAATTCTGTTCATCAGTCCAGCTCCTTCTTTTTTTTTTTTCACCATTTATGAATAGCAACATGTGGTTCTCAGTCCTTTTTATTGATTGTGTCTCATTGAGGGAGGAGAGTCAGAAGCTGGTTAGGGTTTTAACACCTGTGGGAATGCCCCCTTGCACCACCTCCATTATATACTTGTTGGCTGGAAATGTGGTTAGTGTGATTAAGAACATTCTTTCAACCCAGGATGTTTTGCTAAAAGGGACTTTTTGCTACTTAAACGCAGACACAGTAGCTTAACTAAATGTCCTAACTTGACTTGGCTTATTATATCATTAGCATGGTGTTTGCATTGGGGTTTTACCCCCCGCCAAGTGGGCTTTTCTGTGGTACTTATGGGTCATATTCAAGATGGAGTAACTTTGGTCAAGGACTCTGCATGTGCAATAAGACCTGGGTCTCAGGAAGTAAGGGGTGGGTGAAAGGTAAATGAGAGAAACGCCCCCAGAAAAGATAAGATAAAAACCACACACAAAAAAAAATTTCCTAGCACCAGGTAACCCATTTCGGGACCCCTCTCTTCTCTGGAGAGAGAGCTTTGTTGCTTAATAAACGCTTTCTTTCACTCATTCTTTTGGTGTCCTCATTCCTTCATCATCTCAGTCATGGGACGAGAACCCAAGGTTGCTGGTTTAAACTGACAGTGAAGTTCAAACTGCAACGTCATCATAGACATCAGCCTTCTCAGAGAAGCTTTCCTCACCTACACCACTTCCCCGACCCACCACTCTTTGCAGACTGGTCTTGTCCTTCTTGGTCCTCGTTTGACATTTTCTACTAATGTAGTTAAAAACATCCAGAAAAGAAGTCTATTTTATTCACCATTGTACCAGCGCCCAAATGTTTCCCTAATAACTCTTGGCTTAACTCTCCTTTTCACTAATAACTGATTATGTAAAAAAAACTACTTTAAGTGGCTGCCTCTGTGTCGCAGGCAACCCCAGCCCTATGACAGGACCTTGGAATATACCTTCTCATTTAATCATCAACACAGCAATGGGTGATATACTGTACCCATCTGACAGAGAAGAAAACCGGATGTGGTTTGCCTACAACGTTTAAAAATGTCAGTGCCCAAATAACAAGTTAGGGAAGTATACCAGGCATAAGAGAAGTCTGATAGGCTCTCATCATAGAACATGAAGTACAAACTGTATGAGGAATATTTTAAAGGACACTGGGTTAGCAGCTTGATTCGTAAGCATTGCTGTGTTGCATCATCCCTGAATCAAGTTCAGAGAATGCAAAATGATGAAAAGAAAGCATTGACAATTCCAATTGACAGTTAGGACAATCCCTTTAAGTCAGTGTGAACCACAGCAGACTCAGTACCTAAGGGGAAAAAAAAGAAAATGTGAGGCATATGATCAAGGGAATTCTGGAGACAGTACCAAATACGAATGCCCACGAAGAGGATCAATCCTGCCTTCTCTGTGTCTGTATAATGTTGTAGTAAAGATCGGGAGTTCTATAATAACTCTGATAGACTTGAGTTTTAATCCACGCTTTATTATTTGCTAATTTTGAATCTTTTTCTCATTTGTCAAATGGATATAACAATCCCATCTCCCAGCATTGGTGTGAAAACTAAATTATGTGTCGAAATTGGTTAACACGGTGTCTGGCGCGCACTAAGTGTTCACCGAATGTTCATTTTTATTATTTTCATCGTTACTAATGCTATTATTGTTATCAGCTTGAATTGTCACCGTAATACAGAAATTTGAGCTCACGTCTCTGAGATTGTAAATGCTAGATTTTGTAGGAGGATAGGAGAGGAGTGGAAATCCCTTGCAAGTATGCTGCCTCGCGCCCATGCCACTGTGTGATAATAAATACTCGATCAAGGCACATTTCCCCCTCTAATTTACCAAGATTTTTTTTTATGTCTCTAATCTAAAAAAGTACCACTTGACAATGTATAATACATCTTTTTCATGAACATACATTTACCGAAACTTATAAGTACATGGTCATCACAAAAATTTTATTTCACTCTACTATGAGGTTGTTTTAAATATGTGCAAAGAACTTAAATTGTGTACTAAAGTTCCGATTTTATTATATGCTACCTGGTAATTCACTCCCTTGGGGAGTTCATTTCTCATCATCCTAATTCTCACTTTGAAGCATTCTTGACAATTATTCTCAGAACCATTTGCTCGACCACGCTTTAGTTAGGCTACCTTCACGTTCGACTCTGCTGACTATATAACAAAATCAGTGCATCTGCACCTACAACAAGTTTGCAATTCCCTCCATGGGATTTTCAGAATCACTTCATGCAGTGAGTGGAAACATTAATCTGGGTGCTTAACTACCACTTGGGTATTAATTGGCACTCAGATAACATATATTGAGTAACACTGCATGGCACAATTTAATATAAAAATAATTTATGTTAAGTAACTAGCTCCTATGGCTTATGTTTCAATACAAAAGTGCTAATGATTGAAGCTATTATTTGAGCTCTTTTTGCTGCATTAAAAATAATCTTATAAGAGGTCATGAAATTTAAAGCTTCAGTGTCAGTTTTAAGAATTCTCTTCGTGAGGAAGGAAAATTTTAAAGAACAATCTTGTTATTGAAATGATACTGTAAAAATGGGATTTTAGGATTTTAAAGAGCTTTTAAGTAAATGGATTGATTACAATCAATGCTTGGGCATTTTTACACCCAGATATAGCTTGATACAAGATTAGCATAAGTAATTTGTGAAACATTCTTTGTTGCAGAAAACTTTATTTTTCTTAGACATTTTGAGTACACAAAACTAATTTTAAAATAACTGAGTTCTTTTCATAGCATGAAACAGTATAATTGCCTTAAAAAATAAACTATTGAAAAATGTCCATGTACAAATAAATTTTCCCAATTTGACTAATGAAATTAATACATGGCAGCCTTTCTCACTAAATGACTGAATTCCTCATTCATTTGTTTATTCATTCATTTAGCCATTGAATATTTGTTGATGATTAGCTTTCGTTCTAGGCACTACTATAGCCGTGGAAAGCAAGCATAAAATAAACCAAAATCAGTGCCCTTGCCTTCCATTTCAGTTGGTTAGGTAAGAAAAACTAAATTAAAAAAAGCAAAACATACAGAATATTGAATGGTAATAACTTCAATTTGATAAAGAGAGCATGGAAGGGGAATAGAAAATATTGGGGTTGGATTTAACATTTTAAAGATGAAAGTGACCACAGGTTTTACAGAGAAGGTGACATTTGAAGACCTGAAGGAGAAAATGGGGCAAACTGTAGAAATCTTGGAAGAGGGCTCTAGGAGAAGGAATATTAAAAGTAAAGGCTCAGAGGTGAGAGGGTGTCTGGCACTTTGGAAGAAAATCAAGAATGACAGTGCAGCTGCCGTGTTCTTAGAAAGGGAAAAAGAAATGAGAAACACAGGTAGACATGTTACAGAAGCCCAGATCTAGTGATCCTCCAAAAACCACTGGAGCAACTTTTGTTAATGCTGTGTAAAGTCATGACCCAACTTTTTATTATGTCTGAAGACATATTTCAATTGTAAGCTATTTCCTAGACATGTTATAATTATATTTGTTTGACAGTGCACACAAATGCTTGTGGTTGAATTTCAACTTTTTTAAAAAATTATTTGCATTCTAGAGATGAAGAAAAATTGGGAGGTACGATTTGTCCTAAATTAAATTTTTCAAGTTGTGACAGAAACTGCAAGTACTTGACAAGTATCCATCTTCCCCTTAGGTCATAATAGAATTCTTCCAAGGGCAGGCTAATGGGATACAAGCAAAGGTAAGTCCTAAAATAGAATACACATGGCTAACTTGGCTCTTTCTCTCTTGTGGCTGGCTGGGAGACAGTGAGATATGGAATTGATATGGAGGTAATATTAAAATAAGCATAGTTACCGAAAAGCCCTGGCTGTTTATCTCTGATTTGTTATAGGCGTGATAGACAAAGGTCTATCTTTCATAGTCCGTATTTTAGGGTCTCAATCTATACCAGCTTAATCTGTGCCCTATCAAATGTATTAGCAAAACACAAGGTTAAAATGAACTCCTAAAATTCTAAATTGTTTTATTATAATCTTTAACTCTCAGATGTTTATTTTTAACTTCATTACCTCTCACAAGAAGAATGCAATGACATTTTACTGTATTTTTTTCATGTGAATAAGAAGCAAAAGTTCTATTCCCTTTATGAACTCGAATTTTTATTCCACCTGATGGAAAAAGAAAGTGAGGAATTTGGAAAATAATTTGAAGACTTTCCAAAAGAAAAATTGGATTTTATGACACAAAAACATTTATTTCTCTTATTGATAGAGTGGTGGTTTTACCAGATTTGTTCATGAATGTGTAAGTAATGAAAGTTACACATAGTTCAGGAACACTTTCACTTAACTATGCTATTTTAGCATAACTTGCTATAGAAAGAGATAAAGACATGGAAGAATAGATAAATATACAGAAAATAAAACAAAAAAAAATTATTGAGGTGGGAGAGACTAAAACAGATCTAAACTGAGGTAGAGAAGAAGAAACCTACAAAGAGATGAAGACTCAAAGAGAACCTGAAAGGAACTTGGCAGAAGGTTGCAAAAGACAAGATGAGGGGAAATGTCTATTCTCAGACTTTTTTAGTTCAGTATCCTGAAAGATTTTCACTAAACTCAGAAAAGAATTTAGAGTATTTGAAAACCTTGGAATAAGTATCTGAGTAGTTGAGTAGAATTAGCAAACCACCAACGAGATAAGAACTAGTAGAGTTACTTTCCTTGGTTTTCAAAATTGTTTTTAAACTATCTCAAAGATTATCTTGCAGATATCTTGCAATGATTATATTTACCTATATTTTTTGCCAGAGCTACAGTATTTACATAAATATGTTCAACTTTACTGACATTTATTTTTTTCTTGAACTATGCCCTGAATGATTTTGTGTGTGTGTTAGCCTAATTGATTGGTTTCTCGTATCTTGTTAGAATTAGAAAGCCATTAGGTTGAGGGGAGAAAAAAAGAAAAAAAAGAACTCAATGCATACTATTTTAGAGTAAATACATGCATAACACAAAAAAGAAAAAAAAGAACTCAATGCATACTATTTTAGAGTAATTAAATGTCATTTATGCAACTTGAAAGTCAATTTGAAAGAGAAATTTAAGATCCAAGTGTCTATAACATTTTTTAAGTATCATTTTTGAGTAATTGCTGATATCATTCTTTAAACAAAATGTATCCCTAGACCCGGTGTGGGGGCTCATGCTTGTAATCCTAGCACTTTGGGAGACCAAGACAAGAGGACTCAGGACTCAAAATGATCTCAGGAGTTCAAGACCAGCCTGGGCAACATAGTAAAACCTTGTTTCTACAAAAAAATATTTTTAAAAATCAATTGGGAGTGGTGGTATGTCTGTTGTCCCAGCTATTCAGAAGGCTGAGGCAGAAGGATCTCCTGAGACCAAGAGTTTGAAGCTGTAGTAAGCCGTGATCATGCCACTATACTCCAGCCTGGATGACAGAGTGAGATCCAACTCAAAAAAAAAAAAAAAAAATGTATCCCTAAAGACAGTTTCGGAGTGGCTCAGATGTCAGCATGCGATACATCCAGCACCTTGTCTCATCCATCCTTTTGAAGGATGCTTTGAGGACATAAACTCAACAGATAGTCACTTTAGTATTTGTATGTGATCATTTCCTTTTATGTGCTAACTCCTAGGCAACTTTATTTGTTAAAAGGCAGTTTGGAGAACATAGCATGCAAGAATATTTCCAAGGTAAATAAAATAAATTGACTGCTTCATTTTTAATTCAAAACACAATATGAGCTCATAAAGTTATGGGGGAAAAAAATCCCAAGTAGGAGGCACAATCTGTTTATTAGATTGTTCATGTTTTTCTTTTTCCAAATTAAAAAAAAAAACCATGATAACATTTAGGTCTTATATAGAACAACGGTAAGGAAAATTAAAATAGACAGCTCAGCAATTGCCTCCTAGTTTGATTTGTCCATCACGTGACTGAGATGAAGGAACAATTTTCACAACGCAAGGCTCAATACTTTTCTATTATGTGGAGCTCAAAGCAGAAGATGATATGGATCATGAAGTATCCAATCAGCTTGGATTATTCATACAGCTAAATTAAATAAGACTAGCTAGTCTAATTATTCTGTCATCAAAATCATTGATAAGTCTACCTTTCTTTTATTTAATTTGAAAAAATGAACTTACTATATAATTTGACTTTAGCACTATAAAATATAAGTTATAATTAAAGTATTTGCCCATAAGAAGTGTAAACTGTGGTACAATACAATTTAAAATTTTCTTCTTTTTTTTTTTTTTTTTTGGCAAACACAGATTCAGGAGTCAAGTAGCTCCAAACCAAAGTGGTTCAGGAACCCCACCAAGGGAATTCTTAGGAAGAGGCTGTTATAGGATGAACACAGAAGTAAAGCTTAGAAAATATTTTATTAGTTACAGTTAGACAGTTACCTTATTTGGTTTATCCTGATGGAAAATCCCTAGGTATATAATGATAAATTTGGTGGCTACTTTTGATTGGTTGAGCTGAAATTCTGGTTTTCAAAATATAGGCATGTACAAGAAATAGCCCAAGTTTCACCTATGCTTGCACATCAAGCAAGATTTAGATCACTTGTGGGGCCTAACAGGCTTTGTCTACTCAGGGACTCTTTGGGCCTGGTCTCCATTTCAATTTACTTTAACAGAAGTTAACACCCGTCTAAGGGAAGGAAACACCGTGATCCCCCACTAGAACTTCTGGAAGAGCACCCTGGTCTCTTAAAAACCTTCTCCACACTGCATGCAGAGTGATCTTTTCAAAGGGCATATGGGATTATGTCTTACCCCTTCTGCTCCCACCCCCAACTAAAGACATGAACTACATGTCCTTGAATTTCCATTGCACTTCGCTGTAAACACAGAACTCCTTCCAGAACTTTCACTGCTCTATGTAGTCCTCCCCTAGAGATTTTCCAGCCTGATCTCTCCCTGTGCTCAGTCCACTTTAGCCACACTGGCCATGCATCCTCTCACTATAATGTCTTTGTAAAAGATAACTCCTGAGTTCCTCATAACTGTCCCTCTGCTGACCTTCCTTATTGGATAAAATTATCTGTACATAATATGATGTCTTATAGCGCCATGACCCTCTCCCTTGTTCACAGTGCTTAGAGGTGTTTTTGCATTTTGTTATTGATAAGTCTATCTTCCTCTCTTCGGTATAAACTCAAAGAGCAGAAAAATCATGTTCAGTTCTCCTCAACCTTGTAAAAATGCTTTCTAGAGAACTGGGATCCTGTAATCTCTCAACAAGTGTTGGTAATTTTGACTATTATTTTTAAATGAAAAACAAAGTTGAATTCAGCAATTCCATCAATGAAATTTTTTTAAATGCCCTGCTAGTGTTAATAAGGAATTTTGATCTTCAGCTCAAACTAGTCATGGATTAATTGTTAGCTTGGATTGTATTTATTTTGTTTCTTTGTTTTTGAAAAAAAAAACAAACCTTGAATTTGTTAGAAAAATGAAGGAAATTACTGTCTCTAACCATATTAGGAACATGTATTCCTTCGTGTGTTCAACAAATAACCACAAAAAAGTGTGAATTCTAAAGTACTTTGCAGGTTTTAATCACTCAAGAGCACGACTTTTAAAGTTATTTTGAAAATAATCTATTTTTGAAAATTCTTTTGGCTTACTCTACACTGTGTATGGCAGATCAAAATGTGTACTTTTACTTGTTGTGCTTGCTAAATTAAACCATGAATTAAGTTTGTGCTTCTCTAAAATAGATTTAGTGTTCCTTTATTAATCTACACCTAGACATTCTCCTTCCTGCTATTTTTTCTCTCTGCATAGAAAAATTAGAGGTAACTTTTCTTTTGGGTTTTGGCAAATAAGTCACTTAACTCATCAAGTATTCCTCTTATTTTCTTTTCAATTTTTATTGTTTATTAAACATGTTTATGAGCAAATAAATCTGTGAAAAGTATTCTACATGCACTATCTCATGCAATTATCATGAGGTAATTGCATGAGACAGTGCATGTAAAATACTAATAAAGAGAACTAATAAAGAGAACTCTATTCGATTATTTTAATAAATAGTGATGTTCAGTAAGCCTTATGTCATATGGTTAATTTTAATAAGGGGCATGGCTGGAATCGCGGAACAGCTTTTCTTTTTTCCTAAAACGTGTACAAAAAATGAAAGAAGCAGTTTGAAGTAGGAGAAAGATCCGTGAACTGAAATTCCAGAGATAAGCTATGCCCCCGTGACTGTTTGCCAAGTCACTCAAGTGCTCCATAACCGCCTTTAAAATCAGGGAGTATAGAGCCTCCGGGGGTCAAAACCTGTCTGGTGAGTCAAAGTTAATTGATTCGCGTCTTACCTTGTCTTCCCTTTAGCCGGCCCCAAAATTAAGACCACAGAAAGAAGGATAAAGGACTTAACATGATGCAATAGACAAGTAGACGGGAAAGTAATCATATAGACAGCATTTTTCATCTTCTAGACTATATGCTTATCTTTACAGAGTAGACTTTTTAGATTAGTAGCCTTTTTTAAGGCGGTGCGTATCATTAGGAGATAAGACTACTACCAGCTGTTTGAAGGAAATGAGTTGTACTAAAAGAATCCATTGGAAGGAAGTGAATAAGACAGGTTCATGATAGGAGAGGAAATCAAGTCTACCGGCCCCATTTCTTACCCTCACTCCGATTTTTCTTACAAGTTCCAGCGACTTTTGAAGAAGATTTTATTTTTTACTTTTTATTTCTTTTTGAGTTGGAGTCCCACTCGGTCATCTCTGTTCTTTTAATCCACTAAGTTTGTGGCAATTTGTTACAGCAGCCTCACGTAACTTCTACGATGGCTTTTGCGCACTCAGAAACACGATCAACTGGTTAGTTTGACCCAGGACTTGGATGCTTTCATGAGTGATACAATGACAAACAAACCGAGTTGGAATAGAACACCCATGGCCATAGCTATGTCAGTAGGTAGTGATACTGTGTCTTACAGAAGCTTGAGGGTCTAATAGTGTTAACATCCTGGCCACACTGCTCTAGTGATTATGCTTTATATTTTTGTGTATTAGGAGCTACCATAGTTTGTGTCTCTATACCAAGCCTGTTACTCCAGACTTCTCTAGATTTTGTGAGACTCTATTTTTTTTCAAACATACACCCTGAAATCATGGTTCATTTTTATTAATTACAAGTACAGATTTGTAAATGATTCAGGCAAATTTTTTTGTAAGTGTTGTATAGCTTTAAATGGAAAAAAATAGTTTGCCGAGTACCCAAGTTTTTTCATCTTTTAAATAATAACTAAGCATAAAAATGCTTCAGAGTTCATGGTTCCTGGGTACTTGTTGGCTTTTACTTTTCTTAGAAGTCCAAACTTTTAATCTTGTGACAACATTTTAATCTTGTTACAACAATATAATCCCCTAACCCTCCAATAAACAAAATCAGCATCAGGGTTCCCATTTGAATAATGCTTTGAGTTCAATTGTCAGATGATTCTGACAATATTTTACTCTTTATTATTTTCTATCCCACTGATTTACCTTACTTCTTGGCTCACCTCTCTCTGCACTCAAAAAAACAAAAACAAAAACAAAACAAAAACAAAAACAAAAAAACAGTCTTCTGCTGGTTTGCATTCCCAATGAAGCAGCTGTCCCAAATTAGGAAGACATTCACATCCAGTGAAAGTCAAGGAGTTCAGTGGAAAGGGGCCCTGGAATCAGCCCTGCCCTGGCTGTCACTAGTTACAGGACATAAGGTTAGTAAGCCGCTTGGACTTCAGATTCTTTATCTGATGATTAGATTATGTGAAAGGGTCTCCATCATAAATGAGTTGACAAGGCAGAACTCTGGGTGAAGGGCTCACTTCCTTGCCTTTATTTACAGTAGAACTGGACTCAGTCATCTGTCCTCAGGGTCCACATGCTCCCTCCCGTGAGCCCCTGGCCAAAGACTCTCCCTGTGACACTGCCCAGCGGGCCATAGGCAAGCACGTTTAGTTTGTCCTTCCAGTGAACACACCATATTGCAGTGCCAAGATCTTTACTGAGGGACCATGGATACTCATTTGCTCTGAGTGTTTTCTGAGAATGAATAAATACATATTCCATAAACACGTGCACATAAATACACGCAGCTATATTTTAAATATATGTGGAAGTGCTGTTGTGAATAAGAAAAAGATCTATCTTAAGGCACAAGTGTATTCAGAGTAAATCTTCAGCTACTTTCTCAGATACTAAAATTATCTTAACCTAACCAAATGTAGAATATTAACTGCCATACAAGGAGTTGGAGACTCGTTTGATCTTGACAGAAGTCCTTCTACAGGAAAAGGTTTAGAGCCTCAACTTTGACTTTCGTCATTAACATTAACTTTCGCTAGGAAATCAGAGGATCAGTGGTCTCAGGGATACTCAGATAAACCAGAGTGAACGGAGACATTTATGTTTGGCAGTGGATTTGGTGAATAATGCTTTCTTGAAGATATTTTTAATTTTTATTAAAAGTTTAAAGTCTTCGACAAGTCACAGTGGGACGTTTCAGTTGCTGTGACAGGTATCTAGAGAAAGCATTTTGGGGCGAGAGCATTTTCATCGCCTTTCCAATCACACCGGCTCTGACTTTGGGTAATAACCACTCTGCATACTCATTTTTGTCAAGTTCCTTTGATTATTAGGAATCTTCATGCTTGAAAAGCCAGCTCTGTTACTCCCGCACAGAGCGAGGGAGGGGGACAGCACAGTTTTGCAAATTTCAGTGCTTTTGAAAGGGATAATGAAAAGGAGGTGGTGCTGCTTCAGAAGGCGGGCTACAGATGGAACAAAAGGTTAACTCCAATTTCTGCTGAAAATAGAAAGTAAAAATAGTAATGATGATCTATACAAGAGCAGAAAACACAGTAAAGCGAAGTTATTCATCTCGAATCAGCAGCTTCTTTTAAAACATCCTCTGGTTGTTCAAAGGGTTTTATTTTACAAATTGGCATTCAGTGGGCACGTCTGACAACTGGTTCATTGTGTCTCTTTTACCAATTGTCAGCAATAGACTTCTTTTGGTTCAAACAAGAAACTTCAATGTTCTGAGGTAGATTCTTTGAGGACAAATGATCCAACATTTTTCCTCCATGCTTGCTTAAAAAGAATTCAGTGTTTAACTCTGCACTCAGTAGCCATTCTTTATGATAATTGTGACTTACCACTCCTCCCCCCCACTAGAATTGGGAGTTTCCTTGCTTCTAGGTATCAGTCTTGGTCTGTCTGGTACCTCACTCCATAATAAAAGCAATCCATCTTCACAAAGGGTGTCTTACTGTTAAAAAGAACCTGCTTTTATTAGAGACTTCTGAGGAATGTACAAGTGGTAGATGTATAGGAATGTGACTGAAATACAGGAATTCCTCCTGAGCATTTTATATGGGTAGCTTTGAATAACAGTAGAGCGATGTGACAAGACTGGCTTTAGTTACTTCTTGTCAAACCTTAACCCCAGCCTTCACTCACTCTTGAATAGCTTCAGATCCCCTTGAATTAGGACAAAGGAGAAAAAAACCTCTTTGCTAAAGAGCAAAACAGAGAGTGATATTTTCTTGAGGAACTATCAGTGGCAAAAAAGATATTGAATCTAGTGATTAATAGTTAATAGATTCTATTCTCTGCTGTAAACTGAATCTTTAAAACCATGTTGAAAAGTAATTCTTTAAATCTATCATGCCATCAGCTGATGTACACATGGATGATGGTATGGCAGATGGAATGTGTTTATTCTTTTCCGAAGCATTTATCTCTTAGTTATTAATACATTCTATCAATTACATCCTATCTCTCTGTTATACATTCAAGAGTATACATTAATCATAATATATATCTCTTTGTTATTAATGCAATATCCTCTTTGAAGATTTTTCTATTCATGAATTCTTACTAACAAATAATACCTTAGGTCTACATGGTACTTAAATGTAAGCACATTGTTTTACCTGTGTGACAGCCACCTTCACACACAACGTGCCATTATTGTAACATTTTGTTAATATATATTTTATAATTACTGTTACAAATGTGGAAATTATTGTTTAGTAAGATAATACCATTTGCACAGGATCGTTGTGGCAGAGATTACTAGTGTTCTAACAACACATATCCCTGAATTTTTGGCTGTGTACATGATGATAAATGAAGACTATGCTTTCCACCTTGCTTGGTAGCTATGACAAAGTTTTGGCCAATATGTTGTAAGTATACATGTTATGTGCAGTTTCCAGAGTGCCCTTAAAGGCAAGGGACAAGACCTCTCTCTTTTTAAAAAATTTTCTGCTGTCTCTGATGAGGGTCTGAGGTGAGAGTCTGAGTGGACACTGCATACATTGGTGATAGTATGAGAGAATAAGATGATAGAACTTACCTTTGATAAATTTACCTTTGCATGAGAAAATATTTTGTGAATTTTTGTCAGGTTATCTTTAATAACAGTCATAGACTATAATCAAGACATTAGAATCCTGGAATTTAATCCTATATTATCTAAAACAAATCCAGGCATTCTTTTTTTTTTTTTTTTTTGAGTTAGAGTCTCACTCTGTCACCTAGACTGGAGTGCAGTGGCATGTTCCCGGCCACCGCAGCCTCGACCTCGACCTAATGGGCTCCGGCGATCCTTCTGCCTCAGCCTTCCAAGGAGCTAATTTTTGATTTATTGTAGAGATGAGGGCTCGTCAAGTTGCCCAAGCGGGTCTCGAACCCGCGGTCTCAGGCAATCCTCTCGCCTCGGCCTCCCAAAGTGCTGGGATTACAGGCTGAGCCACCGAGCCTGGCCCAGGCATTCTTGATATTAAAAACTATACGACTTCAGTACATATGCTGTGCATCAATATTGTGGATTTTTGTAACTCTGTCTGGAGTCTAGTCTGTTTAATTAAGATTTCTTCAATACTGTCAAAGAACTGTTGTTTTACTACATTTTATGTTATAATAGATCGCGTTATGATATGAGCTCATCTATAAAATGCTTGAAGTACTAAGGCTTTTTAAAGTACTTTTCAAGTATTAATTTCTATGTAAGTAAAAAAGGTTCACATTATAACACTTTATAGAGATGTGAATAAAGATATTAAAATCTTTTTTCAGCCGGGCTGGGTGGCTCAGCCTGTAATCCCGCGCCTTTGGGAGGCTGAGGTGCGTGGATTGCCTGAGTCCGTGGGTTCGAGACCCGCCTGGGCAACTTGGCGAGACTTCATCTCTACAATAAACCAAAAATCATCCGGGCGTGGTAGCACATGCCTGTCATTCCGGCTCCTCGGAAGGCTGAGGCGGAAGGATCGCCGGAGCCCAGCAGGTCGAGGCTGCGATGCCTGGGAGCGGCCACTGCACTCCAGTCTGGGCGACAGAGTGAGACTCCAACTCAAAAAATAATAATAATAATAAACAAATAAAAAGGAAAAAAAAAAAGAACAGAGACGTATTCTTTCCTGGCTCTGGAGGCCAGACATCCAAAAACAAGTTATCGGCAGGTCTGTACTCCCTCCTGAAGCTCTAGAGAAGATTCTGCTTCTTACTTCCTCCGGCTTCTGACGGTTGCCAGCATCTGAGGACTTGAGGCAGCATCACTCCCACCTTTGCTTCCGTCTTCACTTTGTGTTCTTCTGTGTGTCTCTCAAAACACGCATTGCCTCCTTCTTATAAAGACAAGTGTGATGGCATTTAAGGTCCGTGCAAATAATCCAGGGTAATTGTCTCATCTCAAGATCTTTAATTTAATTATACCTGCCAAATCTCTTTTTCCAAGTAAAGTAATACAATTTTTTGATTAGGACTTGATATCTTTTTGGGGTGGCTATTATTCAATCTAATACAGACATGCAACAGGAAGAGAAGGGACATAGCCTTCTGTTTCTGCAACACATATATGCAAGATAACCTCTCAATAATAAGTAAATTTGAGGGCTGGAAATACCACAGTATGACAAATAACATACACTTATTTTACTGCACAAAATGTACACAGTCTTCTTTTCATACACATCCTTAAAATAAAAATTGCTTATGTAAATCACAACATAACTCTTCCTCATGCTTTAGTTGCAAGTGGAGGAAAGCTGAGATTTAGCTAGTTTAAGCAATAGTCTTTTTATTAATTCACAATATGCCAAAATACAGAAGAACGGCAGATTTTAGATACAGTTTTATCAGAGATCCAGTTACATCTTGCTGCAAATCTCTTGACTCTTCCGTTCTATTTTTTCCAATTCATTATCAGGTTGGCTTTCATTGTGGAAACAAGATTCAAGATGTTTCTAGCTACATATATATTCACACATTAATCCAGAAAAGGAAAACATCTTTTTCTCTGTAATTCTAGAAAAAGTCTGAGATTCAGTATAAGTGGCTCATGCTCAGACATCTGCACCTGTCATAATGGATAAAACGTCCTGATAGGACTTAGATCATAGATTGTATTCCATATAAAAAGAGAGCTTAAAACCAACTTTTCTAAAAACCATTTGGACTATGACACACAAATTGGGCAATGTTTGTAAGGAGGGGAAGAACGCAGAATGAAGGCCTGGGAACACCAAAAGTTAATTATATAATTATGTAATTGTCACAATAAAAAGGTCATGCTTATCTACTTTGTTCAGTTATTCTGAATTTTCCACAGAGTGTGAAAAGAAAACATCATGGTGATTCAGAACCAATTTTAATTTAATATAAATTTTCAATCTGTAGAAATCTTTAATAGTCTGTGTATTGGATAAGAATTCTTCTTTACTAAAGATAATCACTCACTAAAATCTGTTTTGCAATTTTGCAATTTTTGAATGTCTTTATTTTAGACTTTGCAATAACAGTTGAAATTTTGTATTATCCTGTTTTATCAGATGCCACTAAAGTAGTACCTGGGGGAAAATTAATGGTGTTAAACACCTAAATTGTCAGTGAATAACCATGACAAGTCATGGAGTTCAGCTGCTATCTTAAGAAATTTTAAAAATGAAATGCAAATTAAAACCCAAGTAAGAAAAAAATAGCAAAGGTCAGAGAATGCGTCTGTGGAATCGAAAGAAGCAGAGAAAATGAATTATCAAAAGTTGATTAACCAAACTGATCACAATAAAAGAGATGACAAAACTAACAATAACAAAAATGAAAGAAGTGGCATCACTACAGATTCTCCAAATACTATAGAGATGAAAAGGGAACAGTGTGAGCAACTTATGCCAATTGTTTTGACAACTTAGCTGAAACAGGCAAATTCCTTGAAAGGCACAAGCTGTCAAAGCTCACTTAAGAAGAAATAGATGATGTGAATAGTCCTACACAGTATGTCTCCACTTAACATGATCAATAGATTCTGAAAACTGTGACTTTAAGCAAAATGATGAACTGCAGAGCCTTGAATAATATTCTTTCATTCAATGTTGTTTTGTTCTAAAGTTGATGAGAAAATATATATATTGGCTTCATCATATGTCATTCTGCTTAAAGCTGCAGTTGCCAAGAACCTATCAGTGATGATGTTGAATGAAGACTTACTGTACTACTAAAAAAACCAAATTTGTAGTTAAAAACTTTCCAACAGAGAAATGTTTGGTTCTGTTTGACATTACTGATTAATTCTAGCAAACTACAGAGGAAGAAATTATCATAGAAAACTTAAGAAGAAGGTATACCTTCTAACTCATTAGATGAAGCAGAATTATCCTGGCATTAAAATCAGAAAAAAAATACAAGAATCAAATATTAATAACTCTCCTGAAACATAAATATAAAATTCTATGAGAAACATATAGCTAACATCATACCTAATGGTTGAAGAAAAAATGTGTTTCCCCTAAAGTCATGTAAAAGATAAGAATGCTTACTCTCACCACATTCTTCAAAGTTGTATTAGGTTATGTAACCAACAAAATATGACAAGAAAAACAAATTAAAATAATTTCAATTGGAGAGATTAGTAAAAATTTATTTATTCAAAAACAAGTAAGTCAGTTTAGCAACATTAGAATATAAAATTAATTCATAAAGCCTAGTTTGATTTAAATATATTAGCAACAATTAGAAGTTGGAATTTAAAAAACAATAACATGCAAGAACATAAAAATATGGACATGTAAAGGAGTAAATTTAAAATTATTTTTTCATAATCTAAAGATTACAAAAGCTTGTATGTAATTTTGAACATTGACAATTTAAAAAACATTTCTGAGAGAGGTTAAAGAAGGTCTAAATAAATGAAGAGAAATATACAATGTTCATATGTTGGAAGACATAATATTGTAAGATTTCAATTTCCTTTAGACTGATCTATAGATTCAGCACAATCACAATAAAAATTGCAACACTTTTTTGAGTAAAAATTAATGAATTACTTCTAAATATATTACAAACTAATTATAAATGTATTAAATGTATGTATTAAATATTTACAAAACACTTAATAGACAATTTTGAAAAAAATCCTAAGTTAGAAGTTGAACATTTTCTATTTCAAGACTTCCCATGAAGCTATGGTAATTTAGACAGCATGCTAGTGTTATAACGATATCTTATAATGATATTTCTGGATCTGTTCCATTCAATTGAACGATATTTATAATGATAAATATTTCAATTGAATGGAACAGACCCAGAAATAAACCTAAACATATATGATCAACTTGTTTTTGGAAAGGTAGAAAGGCAATTTAGCAGAGAAAGTATATTTTTAACAAATAGTGAGAAACAATTAGCAATCCATACACAAAAAACAAGTAAACTTAGGAAAAAATTCATGAACTGTGTTAGGCAAAGAATCCTTAGATATGACACCAAAAGCATAACCCATAAAAGAGTAAATTGATTCATTAGACTTCATCAAATTTAAATGTCTGTTCTTTGAAAAACACTGCTAAGAGAATGAAAAGTTAAGCTACAGACTGGAAGAAAATACTTGAAAGTCATATAGATGATAAAGAACTTGTATCTAGAATACACAAAGAAAACCCAAAACTTAGTAGTAAGAAAACAAATTCCTCCTTTAAAAAGTTGACAAAAAATATGAGCAGACACTTCACCAAAAAATTTATGGAAGAAAAATAAGCACATGAAACATTCTCAATATCATTAGTTATTGAGAATATGCAATTTTAAATTACCATGAAATACTACTACACACCTGTTTGAATGGGTAAAATTTAAAAATGGATGACACCAAATGTTGATGAGAATGTGGAACACCTAAATCTCTCATACACTGCTGGTAGGAACCATTTGAGGAAATAATCTGGTAATTTTATAAAAAGGTTAAACATATATTTACCATAAAATCTAGCCATTCCACTTCTAAATTTTACCCAAGAGAAATTAAAAGTATATGTCCATACAAAGAATCATATACAAATACAAATAACAGCTTTATTTGTAATCAACAAAAGCTGGAAACACCCTAGATGTCCACCAGCAGGTGAATGGAGAAATACATGATAGTACATTCATAGAACTGAATAACACTTGGCAATTAAATGGAACAAACTATTGATACAGGCTACTATTTGAATGGTTCTCAAAATAATTATACTGAGTAATAGAAATCAAATAATAACCAACTCAGAATGTATGATATTAGTTACACAGCATTCTAAGAAAATGCAAACTAATCTGAGTGACAGAAAGTCAATTAGTGGTTGCCTAGGAGGTGGGGGAAGGTGAAAAGAAACATTAAAAAGACACAGGGAGGCTTCTGGAGGTGAGGAATATGTTTACTATCTTGATTATCATGATGGTTTCATGGGTATATACATACGGAAGAACTTACCAGTTTGTGCACTTTAAATATGTGTGATTCATTTTATGTGAATGATACCTTACTGAAACTGCTTAGAAAATGGCAGTAGGGTGTTAGGCCAATAAGTAAAATCTGAAAAAAAAAAAAATGGAGCTGTATTAGAAAGAATGCATTTAGCTGCCAGAAACAAAAAGTCATATTTAAACTGACTTTTAGAAGCGAAATTCATTGGCTTATAATATAAAAACCAGACAGTTAAGTGGCCAACAAACATATGAAAAACTGTTCAACATCACTAATCATCAGAGAAATATAAATCAAAACCACAATGAGATACCTCTCATACCAGTCAGAGTGACTATTATTTAAAGGTCAAAAAACAACTGACGTTGGCAAGGTTGCAGAGAAAAGGGAACATTGGATCACTGTTGGTGGGAATGTAAGCTAGCTCAGCCCCTGTGGAGATTCCTCAAAGAGCTGAAAATAGAATTACCACTCAACCCAGCAGTTCCAATACTGAGTATATTCCCAAAGAAATATAAATTGTGCTACTAAAAAGACACCTGTAACTGTATGTTTATTGCAGCACTCTTCACAATAGCAAAGACAGGAAACCAATCTAGGTGACATCAACAATGAATTGGATAAAGAAAATATGGGACATGCACACCATGGAAAACTACATAACCATAAGAAGATGGAAATCATGTCCTTTGAAGCAACGTGGATGCAGCTGAAGATCATCATTCTAAGTGAACCAATGCAGAATCAGCAAACCAAATACCTCATGTTCTCACTTGTAAGTGGGAGCTAAACCCTGGGTACACACAAACATAAAGATAAAAACAACAGAAACTGGAAACTCCCAAAGGAGAAAGAGGAAGGAGAGGGGCAAGGGTTGAAAAACTACTTATTGGGTTCCATGCTCACCACTTGGAAGACAAATTTAATAGAAGCCCAAACCTCACCATCACTCAATATACCCATGTAGCAAATCTGCATATGTCCTCCATGAATTAAAAAGAAAAAAAAAACTAGACAGGAAATCTTCACTGTAGGAAAAAGTAGTTAATTTAAAGAAAATGAACCAAAGTTAAATCCGCAATGAGAAATCACAGGGAAAAAATAGGATATTAATAGAGCTGAAAGAGGAGACATTTAGTTTATTCATACTCATTGTACACGATATGGGATACATCTGAAAGCCTCAAATCTGTTTAATCTTACAGATTGCATTCTATAAAAATGACATTCTGGTGAGAAATCATAAGATTTTACAAAACTGAAGAATAAAGCGATGGAAATGAAAACAATAAGCTTAGTTGACCATTCATTTATTGAGGAATTATAATGTGCCAGAGATATAAACAATAATGATAAAGGAAACACAAGTTATCATTATTGTCCTTAATCATTTAGAATTTCCCATTATATACTTTATCATTTGGAAACCCAGTCCGCCAAAATATGAAGGGAAAATGCTCAAACTTCATCTGGTGAAATCCTGAAAAAGTTCACTTTATTTATTTTTTATTTTATTTATTTATTTTTTGAGTTGGAGTCTCACTCCATCGCCCAGGCTGGGGGCAGTGGCATGTTCATGGCCACCCCCAGCATGAACCTGCTGGGCTCCAGTGATCCCTCCGCCTCAACCTTCCAAGTAACTGGAACTACAGGTGTGCACTACCACGCCCAACTAATTTTTTGATTTATTGTAGAGACGAGGTCTCACCATGGTGCCCAGGCTGGTCTCGAACCCCCGGGCTCAGGCAGTCCTCTCGCTTTGGCCTCCGCAAGTGCTGGGATTACAGGTTTGAGCCACCATGCCCAGCCTAGCTTTACCTTTTGTACATACAGCTGCTAAGGAGCATTGATCCATTTCAAGCAAATATTTATGAGCAAAAAGTCCAACATGTTTTATCATTGGCAGTACTCCTCTGTTGTGTAATATCCACCAGATACAAATCATTGATAAATATGCTGATAGGTAAATGCAACTACAGAAAATGGAAGAAAAAAATTATGATGAGATTCAAACTGGGAACTTATTGACACAATTTGCACACTGGGAAACCTGCAAAATTCTATATTTCTATAAATTCTTCCTATCATTGATAATCAAGACCTAAAAATAAATCCACATGATAGTCAGAATTTCAAATTTATGAGTTTCTTACGAGCATCATATCTTTCCAAAAAACATTGGAATGTATAACATACCACGTAAGCCAGCTTTTGGCCTAAAAATCAAATTAGGCTTCCTGTACCCCAGCTTGACATGCCTCTTATTCCAGCTGCCGCTCCAGTGACCCATCTTATCACTAGCTTTGATAAGCTTTCTGTAGTGGAATTTAGGTCATTGCTTCGTATCTCTTTCCTTCGGGATGTTTCTAATGCCACAGTGTGGGATGTCTACAGATACCTGCTTGGCACTTAAGCATGACCAAACCAGGAGTGTAAGGAGAGTTAATGCCCAGGAGCGATCCTTAACCGATGCAAGATGAAAGCCACGGGAGAAATACTTCCTCTTTTCATCCCCCAGGCAGATCATTCTAAGACACATTTCATAAAACACTTCATAAAGTGCAGCAGAATCCACCTGCAGTTTCTCATGCTGATTGCTAACTTAATAATGCATCTTTATTGCAGCCTTTCCTCCTTCCGTGTTTTAGTCTCCTATCCTCACTTCTATTCTCTGCAAGTAATCCTCTGTCTCAGGCTCTGTCGTCTTGGGTACCTAAGCTAAGACAGTCGTCGCTGGAATTGCCTTTAGTGTCAGATCTTCAGAATGGGAGCAGGAAGCTGGGCCAAGCTCCAGTCAGACCGTTGATGGTGTGTGTGGTAAGATCCTACATCCATCCAAGAGCATCACAATTAGGAAAAGTCCCACCCTTGGTGGGTTGGAATGAGACACAGATGGAAAGGGAAGTGTGAGTATCTGTGGCTACCAGAATATCATTTCACAGGATGTGATTTTTACAGAATGGATTTAGCTGCCTAGAATTGATTGCTTTGGAAGCCTTGAAAAAAAGAAACGACAGGCTCAGATTGGCCTATCAACTCAAAGCACGCTTGAAAAGAAAGGACTCTGTGTTTGAGATCTGCATCTCTGCAGCCACAGGGTCCAAACTACTGAAAATCTGCCTCAAGACTTCATTGCAAAGGTGACAGAGCTGCAAAAAGGCTGAGTATGTGACCCTGATGGAGCCACTAAGTCAAAAACAGAACCCATTTTTAAAAAAAAAGCATCCCTCTGAGAAAATAAGTAAAGATGATGCTGATAAAGAAAATGATGATGCAGATTAATATTATTTCCAAAACAGGCTTTCACTCTCACCCAGTTTGGAGTACAGTGGCATGATTATATCTTACTGCCTCCTCAAACTCCTAGAAACTTTGTGTGTTACGCAGTAGTGCCAGAATATGTTTCTGGGAGGACCCAGAAGATATATTTAGTTTCTCAGCCCAGAGATTAGTGATGATGTTTGGATAATAGACTATGGTGCTCAAGAAGCAATATAGATGCACAGCAGATCGTTTGTTAGTTTATTCTGTGAACTCAGAAACAGTATAGGCCATGCTTTTGTTAAGACCTGGCCCAGCCACTTGGCTCTTTGAGCTCTGGCTGGGCCATATTTTCCTAAGCTTTGGGCCCCTTCCCTATCTCAGGGAGGTGAATCCTCCTTCCCCAGCCTCCTGAGTAAGTAGGTGCGTACCACCACACCCAGCTCAAAGTAAAGATTTGTGTGAGTGTGTGAAAAATTCTAAGAATCTTGAAACCTCAGATATTCCTGAACTCTCTAAAGCATTTAAAGCAGTAGATGCAGCCTCCTCTCCCTTGATAGAGAAAAATCACGTTACATTCCTAAACATCCAGCAAAGAATCTAAGACAGTTGCCTAGCCAGGTGAAACTTGTTCACTTCACGATGTATATCCACAACTTCTCACTGCTTCCAGGGAAAAAAAAATCTCAGGGTCTGTACAGCCCAAACAGGAAAACACAGTTTCTTATGTGCTGAAGGAATTGCAGGGACTGCTGACATGTACAGCAGAAGCCAGAGAAGTATTCGTATGAGTGAGTGGTCTGGAGAAGAGACAAAGTAGAATATAAGCCTAAATAGGGAATTGATTGAACTCTGGGACTCAGAGTTCAATATCCTCATAAGGATACCTGGATTTTGTCCTAATACACTGTAGGGATGGCTCTTTGAAGCTGGGATCCAAAGATGGGTCTCTATTAAAAAGAGACAGAGTATGAAACATTCTTAGAATGGTATTAAGAAGGAACCAGAAGACTTAGGGAAATAAAAATATTCAAATAAATTTACTGAGAGACTGAAAAGCCCACTACCTGATTATGTACCCTGGGAGGACCTAGAAGATCATAAGAAATGTACTAGTGAGAGAGACACTGGAATCTTTGAAAAGCTCAGTGGGTGTGTCTCTTTGATAGGGGGAAGCAGCAGGAGATGCTTCCAACTGGACTCTCTAGTATTAATAGGAATTATAGATTTCTAGAACAGCAGAGACTAACTGTAGCACTTAAATATCAGAGTAAGGTGAGAAGGGCAGAGATTCTTTTTTCCTTTTTTTTTTTTTTTTTTTTTATGAGTTGGAGTCTCACTCTGTTGTCCAGACTGGAGTGCGGTGACCGCTCCCGGCCACCGCAGCCTCGACCTGCTGGACTCCAGCGATCCTTCCGCCTCAACCTTCCAAGTAGCTGGAACTACAGGCGCGTGCTACCATGCACAGCTAATTTTTTATTTATTGTAGAGACGAGGTCTCGCCAAGTTGCCTGGGTGGGTCTCACACCCGTGGGCTCAGGCAATTCACTAGCCTTGGCCTCCCAAAATGCTGGGATTACAGGCTGAGCCACCGAGCCAGGTCAGGGCAGAGTTTCTTAACCCAGAGATTAGTGATGATATTTGGATAATAGATTATGGTGCTTCAAGAAGCAATATAGATGCACAGCTGATTATGTTCGTTTATTCTGTGAACTTAGAAAGAGTATAATCAGGGCCTAGAAATCAGGAAACTGAGGTGAATTATCACATTGCAAAATCACTACATCTCACCCAATTTTCACATCTGAGTCAGTTCACATACCCAGAGTGTATTAATTCAAGAGTGTATTCATTTGCAAGGGCTGCCACAACAACATATTATAGATGAGGGGACTTAAATAAAAACAATTTACTTTCTCATGATTCTGGAAAGTAGATGTTTGAGATCAAAGTGTCAGCAGGTTTATTCTGAGGACATTTTGCTTGACTTGTAGATGTCTGTGTCAAAATCTCCTCTTTTTTTAATAAGGACACCATTCATGTTGGATTAGGGCTCATTCTTATTATCTTATTTTTAACGTAATTGCCTCTTTAAGGATTCCTTCTCCAAATACAGTCACATTTAGGACTTCAACATATAAATTTTGAGAAGATGCAATCTCTTATGCAACAAAGAGGAAGTTAGATTCTCTTAAGGAAGGACATCCACAAGCATATATGATAAACATTATTTTTAGTGATTTCCCGTGACCCTGGACAAGGGCAGAGAATGCCCCAACTTCTTTGGACTCTGATATGAGAGAACCTGAGATCTCATTATAGGTTCTCTGGTTTGTAGGGGGTGTTTATACAATTCAGGTAATAAAGAGAATTTTCCCCCAAGTTCATATCAAAATGGTGTAAACTTCACTCTGAATGCTTCAGCAGTTAATTCCTTGGTCTCTCAGTATGGAGTTGAATAAACATATAGAGTAGCTGCTGTAATTTCACATTAGTTCTCTGATGGTAGAAAGGGTAAGCGTAAGCACTTTAACCTGCACTGAACTTCATCAAAATTGTAAAGAAAAAGCAATATTGCAAGCTAGGTGGAAAATTTTAGGGATTATTGCTACCCTCAGAAACAAATTATGCAAGATTAGTTTTTCCCAAAATGCACTTTTGTGATTCACCTGTTTTTTCCTCTGGAAAACCAGATGGATTATAACAAATAAAAATGAATTATTATAAACTTAATCAAGTGGTAACTTTATGAACAGCTGCTTCTGTGCTGAAAGGAGTTCTCTACTTAAACATATCAACATAACCTCTGGCACTTTGTAATGATCAGCTGGATACATTCTTTTCAACTCCTATCAGTAAACAAGATAGGAAGGATCCTCTTTTACATAGGAGAGATAACAGTACACATTCACTATCTTTCCTTACAACTGTGTTAACTATCCCACTGGCTGTCCTCAGGGCACTAGACTGTTTCACAGGGAATTTTGTTATCTTGATATTCTGCAGAAAAATAGTATTTGTCCACTAAAATATGAAAAAAATGTGAATTAGAACTACAGAGCAGTAAGTAATCTGATAGGACAAAATTATCAGAGGGTGGAAGACGAATGTCATGAAACTTCAGAAGTATGACCTACTGTAAAGTTTAGAGATGTCTAATGGTCAGGAAAATACTGAGACATTCTTTAAAATACATAAAAGTTGCTGCACTTTGTACCCACATGACAAGAAAAAAAGTAACACATCATTTGGCAGTCTTTTGATATTTAGAGAAATACTGAAAAATCTGTTTTGACCTCTTTATCAAGTGACTTACAAGACTGACAGTTTGGAGCAGTGCCCAGAGCCAGAGAGGTTCCTGCAGAAAGTCCTGATACTCAAGTCTTATGACCTATGATGCTAGAAGTAGCCATGGTAGATAAAAAGGCTTTGTGGCATCTCTGGCAAGTCACAGTAGAAGAGTCACTGTACAAACTCTGAGGATTTTAGAGCAAGGCCATGCTTTCTGTGTCATGGAACTATCAGCCCTTGAAAAGCTCCCATTGTGCTGATGAGCCCTAATAGAAACTGAAGGCCGGATCATAGGGTTCTAAGTAACTGCACTGGGGCTTCCCATCATGTCACACCGCAGGCAGCTACCAACCATCTGACAGAAGCGGCACATTAGGAGAGTGCCTGAGCATATCCAAAACCTACAAATAAAATACAGGAAGAGAATCCCAGCCTCCATTTTGGCTATCTCTTGGCCTTTTGGAGAAGTGCCCTAGAATACACTGACCAAAAAGGAAAATAATTGGACCCAGGTTACAGATAGGTTGGCATGTGTACTGGCCACACATAGACTAATGTTATTATCTTCCCACACAAGAGTGGCTCTAAATGACAACAGTGAAGGGAAGACCTGCCAATAGCAGAGCTGTGAGCAGGACACTAGGTCATTTACTCTGTATGCAGATTTTCATGTTTCACAATAAGACTCACAAGAAAGCCTCCGCTGCAATGAAACACTAAATAGCAGCAAAAGCAGGATTACTCATCCTAAAAATGTCAGCCGGTCTTTCTCCTCAGCCACTCGACACTAGAGAACTGAGCCACTGATGAAGGTAAAGAGGCTGAGGATGGAGCTAAGAGCATGAGTTTCCTCTTCCCATGGCTGGTTGGGCTACCATGCTGCTGAATAACCAACCCACCAGCAACAGAAATAACACCGGCTCTTCAACGTGGCGAGAGAATAACTGTCTTTGTTTTGGCACTTCAACTACATCTCACCTTTAGTGTGTTGGAGGGTAAGTAATACCTTTGAACCAGACTCAGTATCTAGTCTGGAATATGAATCTGGCTTCGCCTCCCAAAATACCATTTCCAGCACACCATCCATCCATTTTGCATGTTACTCAGTAGTGTGAGAGTCAGGGACTCATTTATGGCAAAAGAGGTGCAACAGTGAGAAGGAGACAATGGGATCCTCCAAATTTATTATCAACCTTGCCTTCCAGAATATCCGACCTACAATAAATACGCTATGTCTTGTTAAAGGCTCAGCTAAATTGCCAGCTTAAGGCTATTATCCAGCGGGGTTGGTGTCCTTTCCTCTAGAATGAGTTAATGTTCTTAACAAAAAGCATAAACTGTTTCTTAATAACTAGATAAACAATTATATATACATAAAACAAGGGATTGAAATATAATGGACACATATTCAACCTTTCCATTAAGTCACTTGCAGAATTTGGGTTACCTGTCTTAGATTAAGGGTCCTGATTTGGGGGAAGGAAATAAATGTCCTTCCACCAGAGAAGGCAACAAGGATTCCACTAAACTTGAAGCTATGCCTATAATTTGCAGATCCTCATGTCTTAGGACCAACAGACAAAAAAGAAAAAAAGAAAGGAGAAAAAGGGAGGGAAAGAGGGAGGGAGGAAGGAAGGTTACCACACTAGGGCAGTATTAGCCATGACTACAATAAAGAGCTAGGATTGAGACTAGATAGGGGGGCAGTGAGGAGAATGTTGGGAGGAGGGGAATGATTCATATGGGCATCTCTTGGTGTTCTGTGCTCACTAATAACTGTGAACAAACCATTACAACAACCACAGCACATTAAGCCACTTCAATTAAAAATTCGGATCCTTCAGGGCTAAAGGTGTGGATCATTTCACTGGACAAGCTGCAATTCTGGATGAGGTTGAGCTGAACCACGACTGGGTACTTGAGGAGGTAGATACCGAATGATAATGATGACCTCAGAACAAACCATATCGCGAGGGCTCACTACCTTGTTCAAATAATCCTGTGGATTTAACAGAGTATAAGAAAAATCTGAGTGCCTCAAGAATAGGACTGTGTACTCTTCCAGAATGTCCCCACTTTCCAATCCTCTCAGGCTTGTGGAGATAAGCTATAAACACCTCTCCCCAAACAGGAAATACACCTCCCAATTCTTATACAAGGATTTATTGAACGCTAAAGTATGTGGTGTGCATGAAAACTCATTGAGCACTCATGAATGTGTAGTCTAGAAATATCAATGAAGTATTGCCCAATGGATATTGTCAGAGCTCTAAAATATTAGTCAAAGAATTCTAAAAGACATTTTCTAGTCTTCTCAGATGGTCACACTATATACCCTGTCTGACTATATACCCTCTGTAAGATCCTGTTTCCAAAAAAACAGCTTGCCTGCAAAATCTCCTCTCAGCATTTGGAAAATCCGGGCTTTGGCACCGACTGCCCATTTAGTCTCAAGAGTTTATATTTTAAGAACACATACCTAACAAAAAAATAGAGTTAGACATTTTCTCTTAAACCAATTTGCTATATTTGCACACATTTCAAACTTCCAAAAGTTGTTCTTGTAAGCAAAAAAAGATTGTTTCTTAAACTTGCAAGATTAATGTTTTCTACCTTTTAATGAAATTCAGCCATTGCATGAAATATAATTGACCTACCTTAAAATCTAAAGACATCAGCTATTATTAATGAAGTGTTTTAAGGCACATTTTGGAACATGATCACAGTTAGAATATATATGAAGTTCTATATGATAAAGGATTAACTTATTAACCTTGGGGCATTTTCTCTGCATCAGCAAAGTTTGAGAGTATTGGAAGACAAGCAATATCTTAAATAATTTGTACTACTTTCTTTAACAACACATTCAAGGGGAAAATAGACAAGTTGGTTTCAAATAATAAAATCTCCTGCTTAAGAGAACAGTTGTCTGTGAAGCAAAACTCACTGTTTATTCCTTGTGACTTCCTGTCACTTCACCTATTATCATCACCTCTCTGACCTTGAAGAATTCTCTTTAAATGTCTTTACAAAGGCAAAGACAAGTTGAAGGTGATTACCAAAGAAATTTGGGACAGCATGTAGCACAGAAAAACCTGCATTTTAAAAAAATCTAAGTGTTTAACAGAAGTTGGTTCATTCCCAGTTTCAAATATCCCACCTTCTTCCATCATGTGCATCTTGATATCAACCTTTTTTTTTTTTTGAGTTGGAGTCTCACTCTGTCGCCCAGACTGGAGTGCAGTGGCCGCTCCCGGCCACCGCAGCCTCAACCTGCTGGGCTCTGGTGATCCTTCCGCCTCAGCCTTCCCAGTAGCCGGAATTACAGGCATGCGCTACCACACCCGGCTGACTTTTTGATTTATTGTAGAGATGAGATCTCGCTGCCCAGGCGGGTCTCGAACCCACGGGCTCAGGCAATCCACTCACCTTAGCCTCCCAAAGGCGCGGGTTACAGGCTGAGCCACCGAGCCAGGCTCAACCAATATTTCAAAACTTTTTCTAGATGCTCATTTTCTTCTTTAAACTATTTTTTCTGCTTCTTTCATGCATCCTTTTTTTTCTGATGTTGTAGTTTTCAATTGCTTGGGTAGACATATCTCTTATATGGATGTGCATATCATTCTAAAAGTCTTTGTAAGCTCATTTCTACAGTTCATATTTCCTTCATTTCCTGACGATTGTTATATTTTCTGAGTAGATTTTCTGAGCTTGTTTGGCACATTTTCTGAAATTTCAGTAAGTTATTAAATTTTGTAAATATATATATATTGTTTTAACAATATTTTATTTTAGGCCAGGCATGGTGACACCTACCTGTGATCTCAGCACTTTGGGAGCAGAGGCGAGAGGATTACCTGAGCCCACGGGTTCAAGACCAGCCTGGGTAACATGGTGAGACCTCATCTCTACAATAAAAAAATCAAAAAATTACTTGGATGTGGTGGTGCATGTCTGTAGTTCCAGCTATTTGGAAAGCTGAGGTGGAAGGATTGCCTGAACCCAGCAGGTCAAAGCTGCAAAGGCCGTGAGCATGCCCCTGTCCTTCAGCCTAGGTGACAGAGTGAGACTCCAATTTAAAAAAAAAAAAATTAATGCATTGGTGCCTGTATAAGTTTAGTGAATTATATATTTAATGACAACAAAATATAAAGTAATATTTAGGCCATTTTGAAATTATAATAACTTATATAGATGACATTTTAGAGAGATAGACATAGATGTTGCTTTTGAGAATATAAATTTGATACAATCTTCTCTATGAGGAAATTTATGACACAAGTCAGTATGTTTAAATAGTCATACTTTTTAAAGCAATTATGTATTTCACTATCTAACCTATGTAATTGTATGTTTCATTTAATATTTTATTTTTATTTTAGAATCGGAAGAATATATGGAGATCTGATGCATATGAGGTCTGACAATTAAATTTGCAAACTTATCCTAGAAAAAAGTACTACATACCTCACGACTGAGTATCAATCACTACAGTCTCCTTTGACATACTCCCCTTGGGAAGTTAAGCACTGATGCTAGCACCTAGTCCACCCGTTAAAGCAATTTGAAAACTATTTTTCTAGAATGGCCATCAGAGTTGTTGTCATATTACCTTGTCCTGAATGCCATTAAAATGTCTTCTTTTCAATATTTCCTTTATCTTCAGGTAAAGAAAAAAGTCACTGGGGGCCGGATTAGGTGAGGAGAAAGGGTGTTCCAATACAGCTTTTGTTATCTTGCTAAAAACTCCCTCACAGACAGTGCTGTGTGGGCTGGTGTCATGCTGTGATGCAAGAATTCCTTCGGAATCATTTTTGCACATACCTTTTTCAAGGTTTTGCCAAGATTTTCAGTTAAGACTTTTCTGTTTGTCTATTGACATTTATTTGGTCTGTCATGCTTCTCACAATCAGCTGCAGATTTTAACGCACAATTTGATGATTTCTGCAATATTTTCATCAGTTCTGCTCATTACTGGTTGCCCTGGCCTTTCTTCATCAATGATGCTTTCTCCCCCCTCAGAAAAATATTTAATCCATTGGTACACTGCCATTTTCTTCATGGCATTATCTGCATTAACTTGAACCAATATGCCCCTGATTTCATTTCCACTCTTGCCGAGTGTAACAACAAAGTTAATGTCTGCTTGTTGCTCCAATTCAAGCTCCAATGTCAATTCTTGTCATGGCACACAAAAACATGCAACAGCAATAATGAATGCCACTCAGCAAGACACTGCCACACATTGACACAAACACAGCTGTGAGACACTGATATACCAAGGCTGTGAGACCTTAATGAGTTGTTTGCACAGTGCTGCCAATGTAAGCGCACAGTGTCAAGTTCACGAACTTAATCGTCAAACTTCTTATTGTATCATGGTGAAGTTTCGGCTTCTGATGAGCCCTGCCCCCTGCCCAGTGGTGAGCATAGTACTTGGTGGTTGATTTTGCAGCCGTTGATCCTTCTCCTCCCCTCCCTTTTTAGCAATGCTCAGTGTCCACTGTTGCTCTCCTTGCATCTGTGTGTGCCCAAGTGTTTAGTTCTCACTTATAAGTGAAAACATGGTCGTTTTCAATTTCTATGACAATTTGCTTATAATGATAGTCTCCAGCTGCATCCATGTTACTGCAAATGACATGATTTTGCTCTTTTTATGACTGTGAAGAATTTCGTGGTTATATGTACCACATATCCAGTTCACTGTTGATGGAAATCTTGATTGCTTCCAGGTTTTTGCTATTATGAATAGTGCTGTGATAAACATACAAGTGTAGGGGCCTTTTTGGTAGAGTGATTTATGCCCTGTTGGGTCTTTATCCAGGAGTGAAATTGCTGGGTCAAATGGTAGATTGATTTACAGTTCTTCAAGAAAATTCCAAACTGCTTTCCACAGAGGTTGAACTTGCTTACAGTCCCATCAACAGTACACCAGTGTTTCCTTTACCCCACAGTCTCATCAACATCTGTTGTTTTTTTTACTTTAATAATAACCATTCTGACTGGTGTGAGATGGTATCTCATTGCAGTTTTGATTTGCATTTCTCTGATGATTTGTGATGTTGAGTATTTTTTCACATGTTTATTGGTCATTTGTATGTGTTCCTTTGAGAGGTGTCTGCTCATGTTCTTCGCCCACTTTAATGGAGTTATTTGCTTTTTTCTTGTGGATTCATTTGAGTTCCTTATAGAGTTCCTTATAGAGTCTGGATATTAGGACTTTCTCAGATGTGTAATTTGTCAATATTTTCTCCCATTCTGTGGGTTATCTCTTTACTCTCTTGATGATTTCCTTTGCTGTGCAGAATCTTTTTAACTTGATAAGTTTCCACCTGTCAATTTTCACTTCATTTGTTTTTGAGAACTTGGTCATGAATTCATTGCCTAGGCTGATGTTCAGGAGAGTGTTCCCTTGATTTTCTTCTAATATTTTGATAAATCTTTGATTCATTTTGAGTTAATTTTTGTAAAGTTTTTTATGGGGTCCAGTTTCTTTCTTCTGTATATTATAAGCCAGTTTTCCCTGCTCCTTTTATTAAATAGGTTGTTCTTACCTGATGTTTGTTTTTGTCAACTTTTCCAAAGATGAGTTGGTTTTATTTCTGGGTTCTCTATTTGGTTCTATTGGTCTGTGTGTCTATTTTTGTACTAGCATCATACTGTTTTACTTACTGTAGCCCTGTAGTAACATCTGAAGTCTGGTAGTGTGATACCACCAATTTTGTTCTTTTTGCTTAGTATTGCTTTGGTTATTTAGGCTCTCTTCTGTTGTCTTTTCCAGATCTGTGAAAAATGTTGCTGGTAGTTGTGTAAAAATTGCATTGACTCTGAAGAGTGCTTTGAGTAGTATGGACATCTTGATGATATTGCTTCTTCCAATCCTTGAGCATGGAATGTTTTTTCATCAGTTTGTATCATCTTTGTTTTCTTTTATCAGTATTTTGTAGTTCTCATTGTAAAGATGCTTTACCTTTTTGGTAGACATATTCTTAGTTGTGTGTATGTGTGTGTGACTATTGTGAACAGGATTATGTTTTATATTTGGTTCTTAGTCTAGTAGCTGGTGGTGTGTAGAAATGCAACTAATTTTTGAGCCTTGATTTTGTATCCCAAGACTTTATGAAAGTCATTTATCAGTGCTAGGAGTTTTTTTGGTGGATTCTTCTGGGTTTTCTTTTTTTTATTATTTTATTTTATTTTTAAAATGTGGGATACAATCTTCTGGGTTTTCTAGCTATAGAATTATCATTTATAGTTATATTTATAATTATTTTCATTTATAAATAAAATATAATTATAAATATAATTTTTATTATATTATATTTATAATTATTAGAAGATAATTTAACTTCATTGTTGGGGTATGAAGGGTGAGGGTGGATGGATGGATGGGTAGGGGCACAGCACCACCGGAGTCGGTGTGCCAGAGGTGTGCCCTGGTAACAAGAGATCCAAGTAATGCAAAGATTTGCAACACACAATGAAGTGAAAGGAGAAAAGATTTATTTAAGAAAGGTTTACTTCCCACAGACAAGAAGCGGGCCTACACTCTAGATGAGTGTGGCACCATAGCCCCCCAAGCCCTGGTTTAAATCCTTTCCCCCTGGAGATGTTGCAATCAGGTAGACGTGCCTGCTGTGACTTCCTTGTTGACCACTTGTGGATGTCTTGGAGACCCTCAGGGGGGTCCTGGTCACATGCACCGAGTATACAATGTGGTGATACTGGTCGTCATGCTTGAGAAATTTGAGTTTCTAAAAAGACAAATTACAATAGGCTGGTACCAGTCATGCTTAAGGAGTCTGTGTTTCTAAAAAGACAAAGTCGGCAAAGTTAATCTTTACCTAGAGCATGTATTTCTCCTGGACATAGCCTCTACTTTCTCATCACTGTATTAGGATTTAGGAACAAGATTAAAAATGGCTTTCTCCCGGACATAGCTTGTACTTTCTCATCATTGTGTCAGGGTAAGAACAAGATTTTTTAAATGGCTTCCTGCTCTTGGTCCATCCTTTCATTCCTCTTTTCCTATTTATTGCTATCGCCTGATTGCTCTGGTTAGGACTAACAGTACTCTGTTAAATAGGAGTAGTGATAGTGGACATTCTTGTCTTGTTCTGGTTTTTAGATGGAGTGCTTCCAACTTCTGCCCATTAAGTATGATGTTGGTTGTAAACTTGTCTTAGATGGCTATTATTTTGAGGAATGATCTATCTCTGCCTAGATGTTTGAGAGTTTTTTTAATCAAGAAGGGATCTTAGACTTTATCAAATTTGTTTTCTGGATCTTTTGAGATAATCATGTGTTTCTAGTTTTTATATCGTTTACCTGGTAGGTTATATTTATTGATTTGTGTATGTTGAACCAGCCTTGCATCTCAGAAATGAAGCTCACTGTAATGTGCTTTTGGATATGATTTGCTGAGGACAAATTTCTGTTGAGAACTGTTGCATATATGTTTATCATATATGCCTGTTGTTTCTTTGTTGGGTCTTTGCCATTTTGGGGTATCAAGATTATGTTAACTCTGTAAAGTACATCAAGTCCTTCCTTCTTGATTGCTTGGAATACTTTTAGGAGGGTTTGTAAAACTCTTTCTTGTATATCTGGTGGAATTCAGCTGTGAAACCATCTGGCCTGGGGCTTTTTTAGTAGAAAGGTTTTTAACTACTGAATCAATTTCTTGACTTGTTATTAGTCTGCTCAGGGTTTCAACTTCTTCCTGTTTTATCTTGGGAGGTTGTGTGCTTTCAGGATTTATGCATGTCCTCTAAGTATTCTATCATAGCTTACATATATAAAATGTTAATAATCATCTCCTATAATCTTTTGTATTTCTTCGGAATTGGTTTTAATGTCACCTTTTACATTTCCGGTTGTGTTTATTTAGATACTCTCTCCCTCTGTGCTTGTGTGTGTGTATGTGTATGTTTGTGTGTAACTGGCCAGGGGTTTGTCAATCTTATTTATCCTTCCAAAGAACCAGATTTTTGACTCATTGATTCTTTGTATTTTTCTTTTTTTGGTCTCAATTTTATTTAGTTTTGTTCTGACTTTGTTCTTTATTTCTGCTAGCTTTGGGTTTAGATTGTTCTTGTTTTTCCAGTTCCCTTAGGTGCACCATTAGACTGTTTACTTGAGGTCTATTTTTTATGTAGTCATTTAACATTTTAAATGGACTAAGTTTTATAGTCCTGTAAAACAGTGATTTGATTGTTCAACCCTATCCATAGATACAGTCAAAAACTTATGGGATAAGAATATATAAATATATATATATGTTTAGTTCGGTAGCATTTATACTAATAGAAACTAGAAAAGACTTAATGAACTCATAAGACTGGTAAATAAATATGATATGATGCATCTACACTATGATTCAATGTTGTCATTAAAAAATTTAGATAAGATAGTAATGAAATAATAAAATGCTTGAAATACAATGTCAAACAAGAAACAAATAGAATAGAATATTGAATATTCATTACTGTATACATTTTGAAGCCAAGAACAAAATTAAATACATAGATTATAAATGTACAAAAATCAGTTATAAAATAAAATACTCCATTAATAAAACTTTTTTGGAATAATGAGATATCATAATGATACTTATTTTATATATATGTGTATATATATATTTCCCTACATTTTATAGATCTTTTCTCTATAGACATGTCTTATATAACTTAGGGGAAAAAATCTATTTTTAAAAAGATAACAATCAAATTTCTGTGTTTTGCTTTTTTGCAAGCTTTGTCTTCATAATATCTAATCACTAAAGGGATTAACCATTAATGACATAGTGTTATTCTGTGCTCCTCATGACTGCATTAATTAAAACAATTTTATTTCAAATGACAGTTCAATTGTTTTACAAGGGCCTTGAGACATCAAAGTGGAGAGTGGGAAATGTAAGTAGTCCACAGAATCATGTAGAAAAGATATTCTCTATGTATCCCTTCTCTGCTTCTTTCATTCTTTGTCACTGTCTTTTACACACTGTCTTTTACACTGACTTTCACCACAGGAGAGAACACATGAACACTCTATGCTCCTGAACTTCTCATTGAATGCTGCTGGTCATCTGGATAAAATATGATTCCCTAACTCCAATTTGGAATTCAGAAAGATCCTAGTCAACCTAGCTTGGATAAGTTGTAATCATTTGTGGCTAGAGGAAAATTAACAAGGAAGCTTCCATTTGCCAAGTTGAAAAAGTTGGAGAGGGAAAATTCTCATAAATGGGAGGTTGTGGAGAATACAAATTGTCCACTAAAATAACTATAAAAATCTAAATTAAGTAACAGACTCTTTGTATGTTTTATTTAACATTTTTAAAGGGCTAAGATTTAGAATACTATGAACAGTGATTTGATTATCCAAACCTATTTGTAGAATTTTTTGAAAATCATTCTTCAGTGAGTATATTATGTATTTATAATATACAGAGTATTTTTGCTATTGAGATAATATAGTCTACAGAAAAACTCTTTCAAGCAGCAATATAATGTGAACCAAGTATGCAATTTTAAGTTATATATCATACAATTTTGTGTGTGCATCAGAATCTCACTCTGTTGCCCGGATGGAGTGCAGTAGCACACTCATGGCTACCACAGCCTCAACCGGGCACAGATGATCCTTCTACCTCAGCCTTCCAAGTAGTTGAGATTATAGGTGTGCACCCCCACACCTAGATAATTTTTTAATTTACTGTAGAGATGAAGTCTCACCATATTGTCCTGGGCTCAAGCAATCCTCTTTTGTCAGGTTCCCAAAGTGCTGAGATCACAGTTGTGAGCCACTGCACCTGACCTGCCATAGAGTTTTAAAAAGTAAAAGCAAATAAGTAAAATTAATAGTATATTTAATTTAACTAAACACATCCAAAATATTATTATTTCAATGTGTCATCAAGCTTCATTTGATTGAACACTTGTTCAACAACATCTATGGATACGGGCTACCATATTGGACAGTGTATCTCTACAATATATGTTCCATATATGTAAATACTCTTTCTCTTTGTGTGTGGGTATATATATAATATATAGAAAGCCTAGATAAACGTAGAGTATATTTCTTCTGAAATTCTATATAAGTATGGAATATATCTGTTTATATAGTCTATAAAAGTTGTTGCTGTGTTTATATACTGCATATTATTAAACATATACATTTTCAAGAGAATTATTGAACAAGATAGATAAATGTAAGTTCCAAGGATTCACTCACATCCCAATGCAATGTGACAAATGTACATGGCTTTAGAAGACACTGTAGTAGAAATTAAGTTCAATTTTCTTCTCAAGATCACAGAAACCTAAGCCGATTTGCATAAACCAGTGAATGTTAAAAATAATGTGACCAATAACAGAAAAAAGCATACAAATAATGAGATGGATAATGCATAAAGTAAGTAGACTGGGCACGGTGGCTCAGCCTATAATCCCAGCACATCGGGAGACCAAGGCAAGAGGATTCCCTGAGCCAGTGGGTTCGAGACCACCCTGGGCAATTTGGCAAGACTTCATCTCTACAATAAATCAAAAATTAGTCGGGTGGAGTGGTGTGCATCTGTAGTTCCAGCTACTTGGAAGGCTGAGGTGGAAGGATCGGCTAAGTCCAGCAGGTGGAGGCTGCAGTGGCCAGGAGTGTGCCACTGCACTCCAGCCTGGGCGACAAGAATGAGACTCCCACTCAAATAATAAGATAAAATAAATAAAATAAGTAATTAAATAAATAAATTTCCAGTTAGCTTTATGGAGGATCCACTAAGTTGTCTCTCTTTTACCAGAAAAATACTTTTTTTTTTTTTTTTAACCAGAGAGATATTTATCTCCTCTTATTTATCTCAAGAAAGTATTGAGTCAATCTTGGAAAACCTTTTTTGTTTTTTCTATTTTTATTTTTATTTTTTTTAAGTATTTAAGGTGGCTGAGGACAGCATTCATCTTCAGATAGTCTTTCTCTTCAAGAATATTTTAGAACTGTTTGGTGGAGGCTGCAGTGACCAGGAGTGTGCCACTGCACTCCAGCCTGGGCGACAAGAGTGAGACTCCCACTCAAAAAATAATATAAAATAAATAAAATAAGTAATTAAATAAATAAATTTCCAATTAGCTTTATGGAGGATTCACTAAGTTGTCTCTCTTTTACCAGAAAAATACTTTTTTTTTTCTTTTAACCAGAGAGATATTTATCTCCTCTTATTTATCTCAAGAAAGTATTGAATCAATCTTGGAAAACCTTTTTTGTTTTCTCTATTTTTCATTTTTTTTTAAAGTATCTAAGTGGTTGAGGACGGTATTCATCTTCAGGTAGTCTTTCTCTTCAAGAACGTTTTAGAACTGTTTGGTGTGCTGAGGAAAGCATCTCCAGGGATGTGCAAACTAAACTCCTGGGAGGACCTGGCTAAATGCCATCAGTCCTATAAAACCGTGGGGTACAACAGGACGAGTTTGTGAAAGTTAATGCCATGCATCCTTCTATCCAGCTGTGTCTTTAGTTTCTTTCCTGGTGTCAATTTGAGAGATCAATTTGAGCAAGAGGCTTGGCTTTCATGGGTATACTGAGAGCAGGCGACGTCTCATCACTGTCATGTCATCTTTGCCTTCCTCTTCTTGATCTTCACCTATAAGATGAGATGCTTTTCAGGTAGGAAGAAATAAAAACAGGCGCAAAAAGAGTCCCACCTTCCAACAGCAGATTTAGGGATTAACCAGCTCTAGATCAAAGTGAGAAAGGAAAGCTGACCTCTAAACTCTGCTAGGAATCATCCCTTTAAATATGCGAGGTCTGCCAATTTAATTTGCAAATTCATCCTAGAAAAAGTGCTACGGACCTCATTGCTAAATATCACTGTGGTCACCTTCGAAGTACTCCCCTTGGGAAGTTATGCCCTGATGCCAGCTGGCACTTAGTGTACCTGTCAGAGCAATTTGGGAATTCTTTTTCTGGAATGGCCTTCAGAGTTGTTATCATATTACCCTTGATGTCCTGAATGCCATCAAATATCTTTGGGTAAAGAAAAAAGTCATTGGGGGCCAGATCAGGTGAGCAGGGAGGATGTTTCAATACAATTATTTGTTTACCAACTAAAAACACCCTCACAGACAGTGCTGTGTGAGCTGGTGCATTGTCATGATTCAAGAGCTCCTTTGAGACCATTTTTGCACACAATTTTTTCATGACAAGATTTTCAGTTAAGATTTTCTTAACTGCTTCTCTATTGATGTTGATTTGGTCTGCTATGCTTTTCGCAGTCAGTTGATGATTTTGACACACAATTCAATGAACTTTTGCAATGTTTTTGTCAGTTGTGCTCATTACTGACCATCCTGACCTCTCTTTTTCAGTGACACTTTCTCTCCTTTCAGAGAAACATTTAATCCATTTGTACACTGCCATTTTCTTCATGGCTTTATTCCCATAAACTTGGACCAACATTACCCTGATTTCACTTCCACTCTTGCCAAGTTTAACAAGAAACGTAATGTCTGTTCCTTGTTCTAATTCAAGCTCCGACATTCTTGCAACGGCACACAGAAACATGCAACAACAATAATGAACGGCACTCAGCAAGACAATGCTGCACATCAACACAAACACAGCTGTGAGACACTGATATACCAAGGTTATGAAACCTTACCGAGTTGCTTGTACAGTGCTGCTGATGTAAATGCATGGTGGCAAGTTCATTAACTTCATTTCCAGACCTCGTACTTTCTGTTCTCAAACACATAACTGGAAGAAGGACAACAGTTAGTGCATAAGAGCAACAACGCCCTCTAGGGTTGACAGGACTGTCATTTACCCTTCTGTCCACCTATGTAGGAAAACATAAAAATAAATTCAGGCACTGCCATTTCCTGCCTTGGTAGTAACCAGACATTTTTACAGAACCAACAGGATTTGGAGACACACAAACATGACTAAAAATTGTTAAGGCATTTACAGTTCCTAAGAACATAACCTTAATCACACACTATGGATCTACTGAATTAGTCAACGCTGGACAAGAATAATAACAAAGTGCCCAAACACAATAATATTGTGAGTTAATATCACAAGCATCCTTGGCATATGTTAAATGCCAAGGATGTAAAGGGCACTCAGAATGATTTATACTAATCTCCTCTTCGTAAAGAAGACAGAAGCAACGTGTATTGAAAAATAGATACACAAGCCAAATGCAGTGGCTCACGCCTGTAATCCCAGCACTTCAAGAGGCTGAGGCAAGAGGATTGTCCGAGCTCACAGGATTGAGACCAGGCTGAGCAACATAGCGAGATCTCGTCTCTACAATAAATAAATAAAAAATCAGCCGGGCCTGGTGGTTCCAGTTACTTGGAAGGCTGAGGCAGAAGGACCACCTGGACCCAGCAGGTCGAGGCTGCAGTGGCCGTGAGTGAGCCACCACACCCCATTGTGGATGACAGAGTTCAACTCCACTCAAAAAAAAGAAAAAGAAATACATAAATAGGGAGGCCATGTCAGAGGACTCTGTCTTTTATATATTTTCTCATTTCCAGTCTTTTTTTCCCACATGTATGCTGCTGAGATTCATTTATGCCTTTTGAATTCGTGTAATGTTCCTGTATTTTATAATTAAGAGTTTTTCATTCCTGATGACTGCTTCTTGCCGAATCACCTTTCCTTTCCAAGCAATGTGATACCACAACTTATCCCTTTTTGAGCTGCCAGTCCTTCACACTCTTACCCTCTGTGTATACAGCACCGTCTGCACCCAACCTATCTACAACAGCTTGGTTTTGTCATGGAAGCTTTCCCCTGTACTCGCTGTAAACACTCCTCTGTCACTTAGATCCACTCTTACCGAATTAAGTGTTGCCCCCTTACATTGCTTTTATGCATTCTGAGAGCTTGTATGCTCTTTGTAAATGGACTTCGCCTGCTTCAGCACCAAGACAGAATCATCTAGGCCATTTACTTCGAAAGGCCTAGGTCAGGCTACCCTATCCTCCCTGACGTCTCCCCGCACTGTCCCCTTCCCTAACTCTCCCCACAACCAGGTCCTTCAGATCATTAATGTCTCTGAAAACATTTTTCTCACTCTTTTTTCTACATAATAAAAGGAGCTACTTGCTTTCAAAGGAAGCAGCACCATTTTAGAGCAAGAAAACTGGCTTTTGTGTGTAGTCACCAGAAGGACCATCACTTAAAGAAGAGATATTTTCAAGTATTCTTTTTCAAACTGCATGATACAATTAAATAAACTTATTTCTGTGAATCCTTCAGAAGGCAAAACTTTTTTTTTTTTAATAAATGTTTGCAACACTCTACAGGTGTCAAAAAACACACAGCATGCCCTGCTTTCTTAAGATAACTGCACCACAGGGCACATATCCCAGAATTTGGATTTTAATCAAGCGTCCAAAGATTGCTTTTTTAAGGAAATTTTTGAAAACTCTATAACCTCAGTAAAACTGGGTCTGAAACAATGTAAGGACTTTTCTCCTTGAGTAATGCTTGGTCAAATCAACATTTAACCTTATCTGTCAAAGCACTTACAAGGAGGGGATTAGCTTTCTACTGTTGATAATTTTTAAATTGTGTATTTCAGGAATGTTCTAGATATGTAAAGTGCTTTTACATGCAAATTTCACTTTACCTTCACATGTCTCAGTGAGGTTTGTGGGACAGACACAGCTACATTTTTGTCAAATGAATAAACTCGGACTCAGGGAAGTTGAAAGAGATTAGATGACTTTCCCTGAAATCTTGACACAGATTCTGGGAAACGGAGACAGAACTAGGCTCTGGGGTTTCTACAGATTTAATCTCTCAACAAATTACTCTCTAATTTTCCATAATTAATTAACTTGACAGAGAGTTGCTAAATTATCACTATGCATTAGGCATTATGCTAAAAACGACCAAGAAACAGTATACTCCAAGTCAATACATCAAGAAAACACTGAGAAAAAAAAATAAGCCTAGTTGCTTACTGAGGGGAGTTAGGAAAGGATATTTTAGTTTATTCACGAAAGATGATTAAAGTTTTACTGGGCTGATAGTATTCTGCAGTCCAGGAGGATGATATTCAAAGGAAAAAAAAAAGAAGGACAACAATTATTTGTTTGATGTGGTTGGAATCCAGGTGTGTGAAGTAGTGGAAGGTAGGGATGTGGAAGTAGAGGTGGTGAGAGAGTGGCCGGAGATAACTTTTTAAAAGCATAGGCTGGGCACAGTGGCCCAGCATTTTGGAAGGCTCAGGAAGGAGGATCACTTGAGCCCATGAAGTCAAGACCAACATAGTGAGACCCCATCTTTACAAATTAAAAAAAAAAATAGCAGGGCATGGTGGTGTATGTCTATAGTCCCAGTTATTGTGAGGCTATGGCAAAAGGATTGCCTGAGCCCAGGGGGTCAAGGTTGCCATGAGCTGTGATTGTGCCACTGCACTCCAGCCTGGGTGGCAAAGTGACATCTCTCCTCAAAAAAATAGACATATATGTAAATATATATGTATTTTAAATATATATAGTTGCATATACATAAATATATATTTTGTTTTCAAAAATTTTTCTTTGACACTACTCACGTTGAGAGATAAAGTCTTTGTTCCCTCCCTTTGACTCTGGATGGACTCTGTGACTGCATGACCAATAGAATGTGATGTAAGTTATGCTTTCTAGGACTAGTCGTTAAGAGTCAGGCAGCGTGCATTCCCTGTCTCTACTTGCTTCTAGAACACAGCCTCCAGGCTGTGAGGAAACTCAGATAACCCTGTGGGGAGAAACCAGTTCCCTCTGCTTCCAGCTCAGGCTGAGTTCCCAGCCATCAAACAGCATCAAGTTTTAGACCATCCACAGGTGACACTTAAAAGTGCATCTTCGGCCCCCCTGTAGGATCCACAGCTGAGGCTATATGAAGCAAAGAGGAGCTATCTCTTCAGAGTCATGAACAATGGCAGATTCATAAGAAAATAAATGAGTGCTCTTGTTTTAAGCCACTAGGTGTGGGGTGGTTTGTATGTACCCATCGGTAATTGGAGCATGGTAGATTCAGGATCAGATTTAGAGAAAGAACCCACATGTGTCACGTGTAGCGTGGAGCTACTTCATTTTGTTAGATGGAGAGATGATCGGGAAAGAGAAAAATGATTATATGTTCCACTAAATCAGATGACACATATTTATTAGCCCAGAAGATAAAGCATGAATTTCAATGATTCCTGAAAGCATCAGCATTTTAGGAAATCTCCATATTAACCTAAGTTCAGGATGTGCCATTAAAAAGAGATTCACACTCTAGAAATGCTTTGCCATCATTGAATATTCTTATAATGGCAGAAAAAAGTTATGCCCTGAACACAGGAAAGGGACCCTAAAATATAAAAACTTACTCTCCCACAAGGAGGCTGTTGAAATTTTAAACTATTCTTCAGATCCCAGAAGAGAAACTAAAACAGTTTGAGATCTTCTTGAAATATTTGTTATCTATGATTGTTTTTAATTCTGAGTTTTCTTCTAGAACAAACTCCCTGATTAGTACACCTGAAAGATTTTTAGAAAAATAAAAACCTTGGCTTAATTCACAGTTATCTAATCTTTTCTTTTTTGAGATGACTTGTGAAGTGCTTGTTTTTGTTGTTGTTGTTATTGTTTTGTGTTTTGTGCTTTGTTTATTGGAGATCCATTTATTTTTATAAACAGTGGGTTGGTAAAAAATTGGTATCCTTCTAATGCCTATTTTTCTCCATAATTACAGGGTTGAAAGTGTTCCAAATATTTCTGAAACACCTATCAAGGAAGTGAACCCTTTTCTAAACAATATCACTGGACATATCTAGGGGTCAGTTGTTGTTACATACATGCTATATTTTAGGGACGGTAATTTGGCATGTGGATATTAAAATCCATTTTAGAATAAGCCACATTGTTATATTCCCTACATTCCTCCGATGATGCAGCAACAGGGACTTATCAAAGGCTAATGGCAAAGGAAAAATAATCAGTTAAGCCCTAGGTAGAAGAAAAAAGAATGGTTTATCAACTTGCTGGGAAATTATTTTCCAAGGCTAAGTGCCACATAAATCACACCCCGCTCTCTGCCTCTGGGAAATTTGCTCTGGGCTAAGAACAAAGGATGCTGAGATAGTTATGTGACTGTTGAATTGAATTGTTGAATTCAGTCTATACTGGTACAAAGATTACATAAAAGTTGAGTTAGCAGGCACAGTTTAAGAATTAGAGTTTCTATATAAAAATTCCGTTCTCTAGCTTCTCTTGAAGGTAATAGAATAACTGGAAGGAATGGGCCTACATTTTCGTGGGGCAGACCCGCATCAGGTACAGTAGGGTTGGCCCATGGTGGAAGGGGCATTCATAATGCAGTGCCCATCTCTCTCTCCTGGAGCTCCCTGCCCTGAGGCAGTAAGTGCTTATCGTTGCACTGAAACTGTTACTTTTCTTATAATAAAATTGTGAGAACATAAAATTTATTGTATCCAAATTTCTAGCGAAAGTAAAAAGAAAAAGTGAAACTGAGAAAGGGCAAATGCATCCAGAAATTTTTTTATATCTAGGCCACGTTGTTCATTTATATTACACTCCTGATCCCCATGGGAATTTGAGTTTATTTTTCCCTGATATTAGACAGTCAAGATGAATTATTTGAGCCAAAAGACAACTCTGCTACCTCAGGCCTGAAGGAACTTGATAATATACCAATTTCCAGTTTATTTTCTCTCAAAGAATTTACTTACTGAGAAAGTCAATCCAACCGTCCTTGCACTGGCCTTCGAGCCATCTCAATGTAAGAGCCATTTATGGGTTTGCAGTTGTGTTACCCTCTCGACAAAGGTCCTCATCTCTGCACTACAATTCTCATGTATTCTAAATGCTTCCCAGTTTCAGATTATGACTGCCTTTAGCAGTCAGCTAGCTGACTTCTGGTTCAGTAACCCATTCAGTCTACCTCAAATCTCTCAGACGAAGCCATCCATTGCAGGTAGTGGTACATTTCTGGTCTCACAAAATATCTCATTCCTGCATCCAACTGCATTTTCCAGTTTCTTTTCTCAGTCTCCTAGTCTGAAGACAACATGTCAAATGTGTTCTAAAAACAAAAAAACTTCCTGTCGTTTAATAAAGTTCACTTTAAAAGTGAATTATTGAGATAAATTCTTATTTTTTAAAATTTTGTTTTGCCATGCTTGATAAAAGCAATCTTGTACACCTTGGTTAGAGGTGGGAGTATAAGGATTTGTAAGGTGGGAGTAGAAGGCTTTGCATCAGGAAATGATCACTCCTCACAAATCCAATGTGAGTGACTGCAAATGCCTCCATTGCTGATTCTAGCCTTGGAAAAGCACAACGCCCCAAGCAGTGTCATCTATAATGAGGCACTACATTCTCAATGTTTGCACCTTCTGAAATCCATATGTTGAAACCTATTCACCAATGTGATGGAATTAGGAGTGGCCTTTAGAAGATGATTAGGTCATGAGAATGGTATCTTTATAGACGAGATTATTGTAAAAAGAGACCCCAGAGAGCTGCTTTGCCCCATCCATCACAGCTATAAGTCACCGTCTGTCAACCAGAGAGCAGACCCTCATCAGGAACAAACCAAGCCTTGATTTTGGACTTTCGAGCCTCCAGAACTGCCAGAAACAAATGTGTGTTGTTTATAAGCCATGCCGTTTATGGTATTTTTGTTATAGAAGCCCAAACAAACTATGACATGAGGTAATGTAGGTAAATTTCAAAAGAAAACACAAACCCTACTATTAAAATAGATAGATATCTGAGATAGGATAGATAGGAGAGAGAAAGAGGGAGGGAGGGAAGGAGAGAGAAAAGAGAGATTTTTAGACATGGAGGAACCAGTAGAAAGCATTAACAGACAATAAACAATAGTTCAACCTGTGATTAAGCTGTTTTCAGTTTGGAGCTGCACCAGTTGGTAATTAACATCTGTTTCTGGACTGCATAGGTAGAGGCAAGTTAATGGCATTGCTGCTGAGGTCTTATCTGCTTTCTTTCCTCAGTAGCAGTCATTCTGATTTCTTTAGGCCTGGAGGCTGAAGAGAAAATGGCACCTGTTTCCCAGTCTCTATTGAAACTTCAAAATGGAAAATAATAGGCTAATTAAATGAAAGGATTTTCCTCCTGTCCCGAAGCTGCTGGAAAGAATACAAACCATTCATCGGAGTGTTCAAGTTTTTGTGTGGCAGAACAGATGATGGATAAAAGTTCAGGCACTCTGCAATTAGTGCTGGGCAAGTGCTCTGGCAGGCATCCAATGCCCAAAGACACAGCATTGCTACAGTTTGCAAAGCTGCATCCTTAGGAAACCTCATTTTCCGTCCCTTCAGAAGTCTGAATTGTAATTGCTATGTTCCGAGACAAATGAAGGACTAATCTGCCTCCTCACAGTGTGCATTTCCAGAGGGGTTCCTCTCCAGGTGTGTCAAGAAGGCAACTCTAATTCTTCCTCAATGACCAAGGACAGCAGTGATTCCCCCCACAGAATGCATGAAATGCACTGCTTTGTCACTATTTATCACAGGAAGATCTGTTGATCATTTGCATGAGAACCATCCGGGGTATCCAGACCACAAAATCATAATCTCTCTGGTTGCCTTTCAGAGTCTGTAGGGTTTGTTTTTGTTTCTGTTTTTTAACAAGTTCTGTGATTCTTATTCACATTAAAATTGGAGGCCCGCTGATCCTAGGATCGTTTTTTTCTTTTAATTCTACACTTGTAACTCATAGACATTACTTATTCAGTAGTGAAGGTCATGGATGGTTTATACCCTCATCAGAACTATAGACTTGTAAAATATAAAAGGAATAATTAAAAAAGAAAGCATATTATTCTGAATCTTGAATATATCTAAATATATCTAAAAAGAGAAAAAGGTGCCATCCCAAAGAGGAAATTGGAGCAGGCAGGAAATCAGCTAGGTAAGTAGATAAGGAATGCTTTCTATGAAGAAATCTCTCCAAAAAAAATTATCAGTTTTTTGTGGCATGTCAGAATCTCAGTTTCTTGCTAAGTCCTTGGAGAAGCTTAAAACCACTTCTAAGAAAATTGGGAATAACATAGCCTTGTGCATGTTTCCAAGCATATGAAAATGTTCTATTATATTTGATTCTTACAGCAAGCCTGTGAGGTCATCAAAGCAAATATCATCATGCCCATTTACAGATAAGGAAAACTATGGCACAAGTAATTTCACCATGATCATAACATGAATTAATGATGAGCCTTCACTTTGCTCATGGATCTTAATGTTTCAAGTTCATTGCACAGATAAAGAGAGAAACTTCAACAGGGACCCAAAATAGAAAGAAGGTGTTTGGGTCAGAAATATATTTCCTACCAAATGAAAGGTAATCGTGTCTTAATAGAGCAGAAAGTCTTCTGCTTATGAAATCATCACTGATAGTCAACATTTCTTTCATCTAGTCATATGAATGTACTTGATCAATACCCCAGTTAGAAACTGCCTTAAATTCAATTTAGTTCTTACTTTTCTATTGAACAGAAAATATTGTGCTAGGTCTTGCAAAAATATTAATACAGCTGTCCCTCAGTGTCAGTGAGGGTTGGTTTCAGGACCCCTACAGATACCAAAATCCATGGATGCTCAAGTCCTTTGTATAAAATGGCTTACATTTGCATATAACCTACACACATCCTCCCGGTACTTTAAATTGTCTCTAGATTATTTACAATACCTAATACAATATATATGCTATGTAAATAGTTGTGATACCATATTGTTTAAGGAATAATAGCAAGAAAAAAAGTCAAATGCAAGCATCTTTTTTCCCCAAATGTTTTTGGTCCACAGCTGGTTGAATTCATGGACGCAGAATTCACAGATATGGAAGACTGACTGTATATGGTCCTATCTCTCATAGGACTTACAAATTAATGGATAAGAGAAAGATAAACCAGTTATCTATAATACAATCCAAAATAACTACTAAATAAAGATTTGATGTGATACATTTATTCAACAAATACTTAAAGGACATCTACTGTATGAGGGATGATCTTCGGGCAGGTAAATAAGGAAAAGCATTTTTAAGCAGGTGATATCTGAACTATATTTTTAATCAGAAAACAAAGATTGACAAGTAGAAAGTTAGAAGAAAGGGATTCTAAGCGGAGAGCAGAAAGCAGACAAAATTAGAGTGATAAAAACATATGATATGGAGAAAAATGTAAAGATGGATTTGTTTAGATTTGTAAATTAACATAAAAGAATATATGTAGGGAAAACTTGAGATTAGATCAGGAAACAAAATCCTTATAGATTTGGTAAGTATGTAAGACTTTAGTCCAAGAAAAGATGCAACTATTTTAAGTTTGAAGAGTGAAAAAATAGACCCCAATTCATAATTGAAAAAGAAACATGACTAAATTATAAAAGAACATATGAAAAAACTAACACCCTTTTTTCTTTTTGATTTTATAATTCTTAGTGTGTTTATATTAATATAGGCAATATATATCCCTGAGATTGTAAAGCATTTTAGGTTGGGAAATAGATATATGTAATTCTTTCTGAAAATCACACTTTGTCAAGAACCAGCTAGTGATAACTGCAGGATCTTGAGTACCTTTCTCAAGGAGGCAGGCAGGGTGGATTGGAGGTCCCATCTCATCATATACATGCCCCTGGGAAGGCACCATGCCTATTCTTTTGAGATTCCTCAATTCTTAATGTAGTGCATGGCACACAGGATCCATGTTTAATGAATAAGTGAACCAATGAATAAGTCATCATTCTCATATAAACAAGCTTAGAAATGTGATGCTTTCAAATATTTTACGCATATGGGTTTGCTTTTATTTTCTTGGGAAATATAATGCTGCTTCTTGCAAATAGGATGAATCTTCACAAGATTACATCCTGTAAATAGCCTTCCCACCTCAATATAGTCCCTGTGAAAATAGAAGGATAAACTGAGAAAGCGGTCAACATGCCTTTCCACCCAATCTTGCTGAAACAGATAGATAGATGATAGATACATGCATACATACATATGCACAGTCATATATGTATACATAATTTTCACCTTTAAATTCAGTTTGTTTGATTAGTGAACGTTAAGAACTACTTTTAACAAAAGTTACAACAAAAACTTACACAAAATGTACAACAAAACTTACTTTTACCTTGTATTATCTTTTCCAGTTGAAATCAAAGCATATAAAACTATAGGCGATTATAACTCATTTAAAAAGAACTTAACACAAATTTAGACAGCAATAGAAAGTCATTCTTGTCACAGGGATCAAGTTTCTTCTTACTGAAACTTTTTTTACATGACAGCTGCAATTTCTTTAATTGCCAGAATATCGGAACTCACTTTTATAAGTGAGATTATTATTTTTCTCTTTTATGTGATGATAAATCTTCGTAGGAACCTATCATCATGCTGCACTTCCAAATAACCTCCAAGACTAAGAAATCATCACTAATTTGGAAAAAGAGTATAAGTAGCATAAATTATTGCCCAACTAAAAATATTGGGTTAGGAAATGGTTTGTGTTCAAAGGATACCTATCAAAATTCTTGGCAATTCTGCAAAGAAAGAAACAAAAAGATGTTAAGCTATCAAATGGTTTTTATTAGAGGGTTATACACTTGGAAATTATCATTATCAGCTTGAAGCGAAATTCTCTCCAACTGCCCTTTCTTGCCAGCATAATGGGTGAGCATTTATTTTAAAGTAGCAGTTTTTTAGTCATCCAATTACCACTTTTCAAGTTTAAAATATAATAATAAAAGGTTGAATATATGTGTAAAACTGCAGGTACAGGATTTCCTGTGATCTCCTAGAAGTACATGTTTGAAATCACAAACACAATTTTAGATTTGGTTTCTGTCACTAGATTGACTAAATAAAAATAAAATACTTTGAAGCAAGGAGGCTTAATGATCTATTTAGCACCTTACTAGGTAGGATACTTACTAATAATTATTTCAGTGTAGCAAGCAATAAGCATCACTTTATATTTGAAACAATTGCAATAGATTGATTACAAAAAATCTCTTCTCTATCCATGACTCCTTGTCATGTAAACCTTGAGTGCCCTATCACACTTACGCTGAGCTTGACCATGTGATTTGTTTTGACAGACGGAATGCTAGCAAACATGACTCAAGGAGAAGTTTTCAAAATACTTGTGAATTGGGAGTTGTTCTCTTTGGCTACTTCTGGAAACTATTATTGCGATGTGAACAAGCACGGAGTCCCTTGGTGGATGATGAAAGAACCACAAAGACTAGGGATCAAATATCCCAGCTAAACTATCCTACAACAGGAAATCCACCAGTTGATCTAGAAGCTGACTGCAGATAACACAATTAAGTCAAGCAGAGTCAGCTGAGCCTGGCCACATTAATAGAACCACCCAACTGAGCCCAGCACAAATGGTCAACACACAAAATAATAAGCTAAGTAAATTGCTATGTTTGAAGCCACTACATTTTAGAATGTTTTGCTATTAAAGCAAAAGTTAACCAATATATAATATCAAATTAGTTTCAGCAATCTATTAATTTTGCAAATTATTTTTCTGAACATGTATGTAGCAGAATTCAAATACATGACACTGAATTACATTCCCATTAAGAATTTTACGTATTACTTCTTTGAAGTTCAACTTGCTTGCATAGAAATATGTCTGGCAAGAATTGCTCTATAAACTGTAAAATATTATACACGTCATTATTTTAATGCAAGTAAAATATCTTGGATCTTATAATAATTTAAAATTATTTACCTTCATTCTATGATGTTAAAAAGTCCCAAATACCATGTTCTGTTGGAAGGAGGGTCTTAAAAATCTACATTTGACAAAAATGAATAATTTTAGAAGTAACACAGTTGCACAAGCTTCAACAAAAGCTTTAACCATCAAAATATTAATATATGCTTTTTGAGAATTTTCTGAGTAGACAATTAGACAGCAAGAAATTCTAGAAATTATATCATTTAAAAACTGCAAGTAATGTTTGTTTGTTTTCCTATTTATGGAGGAAACTTGAATAAAGTAACTTAAATGCAAGATACTTCATACTGAGAAATTTAGTCCTGTCTGATAGCTTCCTTTGGGTATTGACACTGAAGACTGTTGTTTAGTTGGAAAAAATAATCCTTTTGTCAGTGAGCATTCTGACAAATGTACAAATGTACATATAAAAATGTGTTTGTTTATGAAGATGTATGTGTGTACTTCTCTGAGTGCTAGTTTACAGGGCATTCAGAGTTGAGATGAGGAAGACTACAGATAACTAGATGATAATCATTGTAGAAAGAAGTTGAAATGAACTGAACTTGACTGTAGAACATGAGTTGGATTATTGTTATCCAAAGTGTAATGTTATTTAACACTGATTAATCCAGGATGAACTGATGAAGAGCTATTTCATTTTAGGGCCACGATACAAAGGTGAAGTTTTCTTTAAATCAATGCAAATATCACAATTAATGTTCCTTGAAAGAGATCAACATAGAGATGAAAGTAAGGATTTGAAAAGTGGATCTTTTAGCTAAAAGTGACAGTAGAGTTTCCTTTTTTTCATTCTGGAGGCTGATGTCAAAGCAACATAGATATAGTAAAGCAAACTCCTATTAGAGGGAAGGCCAGCTGGCCCTCACAAATGATATTAGGTCAAGATCAGAGAGGAAATCACATTTCACAAGCACCCCTGCATTTAACCTTGAATAGTGTAAGTTAATCTATTGTACTTTTTCTGAGGATCCACATTTTCTTAATAATGTTAAGAATATGTTTTAAATTTTCATCTATACTCTACTTTCTCTGCTGGTGTGGCAGAGAGGGGCTGAAAATAGTTAAAATTATTCCTTTTAAAAAAATCAACCTGCAAGCTCCAAACCTGCTAGACATAGGACATGAGAAAACCAAATAGCCACAAGGCACTTTCCTGTAAGTGCAAGATAGTAATTGATTCACAACCTTACCCCCGCCCCCATCCTCTCTTTGTGAAGTTATTGGTTTACAACCCCTGCTTGTCATGTATACCCTGGAGACAATTTGTTCTTTGAAAATCTGATTTTGCTAAACACAACCTTGCAAATTCCAAAGAAAAATGTATAGCCATACAGCCTGACCCCTTCTCTTACCTAAACTAATGTATAAAATCCCTCTCCTCTTTCTCTGGGTTGCTCAGCCTTGGAACATTAGCCTGCAGAGTCTCATTGGCACTAATAAACTGCTACTTCCTAAGATAGCCTTGGTGTCGTGGTCTCTCTGTTTTCCTGCAACACTAGGAATTGAGAGACAAATCTTGGCCTATTCTTTGGAGGAAGGCCTACATGGAAGAATATCAATAGCCAAGTGAAAGGAGGTGCCTCTAGAAACCTAGAATAAACTTAGTTTAGCATAGTCTTTTTGCCTAAGCATAGTCATTTTTGTTTAGGCTTTACCCCTGACACACTTTGAATCTAGCACAGGTTAGATATAGATAGATAAATTTCCAGCAGACAGGTTTTAGAAAGTGTTCAGACATTCTACTACAGGCCAAGCTGGCAGCCTACCCCACCCCCTCGGCAAATTTCCATTAGATGCAAGACAAAGACAGAGTCATAGAAATGATAATAGATCATCTTTTTGCTAAGGAGTTTGGGGATTGCAAATGTCTGACAAGTCTCTTGCAGGAAAACCTCCTCACCTTGTCTCCTTACATCTAGCCCACCACTTGAGGGCATGAGATGCTAATGTCCGAGTGATGTCAAGATCTAAGACTCCTGTGGCTCCAATCAATATCAAAGATCCTCAGCCCTGCAAGCTCCTCTGGACCTAAACCCCCTTACCCACAAAGGCCCTTAAATATACCCAGTTCTTGGCCCTTCGATGCCACACTTGCCTCTGAGTGTCGGCCCACTTTCCAATCTCTGAAAGGTGAATATTAAACTTTACTTCTCTCTACTTTCTTCCTTTTGCAATCTTGCATTATTCCAGCTGCCTCAGCTTCAGTCTCGGCCTCAACATCACCACCAGCCCACCTCACCTCAGTGGACCCTTTCACTGAGTGAGCCACAAGCCACAGGTAGACATGAAGTAAAGTCCAGAGTTTGACGAATGACTTAGGTAACAAGAAACTGTCAGGACAACTTTGTAGAACAGGCAAGCATTCTCAAATGTTCATAGAATGCTTACGTTTACAAACTGTACCGAAAGTTTACCATAAATACCTGGGAAGGGGAACTTAGGATGTCGGGCATTTCCCGTGAGAAATGACCTTAATGTATGATTATTTCACTATTTAAAGGCAGAATGATTTTAATAACACATGAAGTTATAAAAACGTGGTTCAAATGTATACTAGTATTATTTATAAAACTAGGTTAAACTTCAAGTTACAATAAAAGCTATCTTCAGTTTAGTTAATACCAAAAGTAAAAAGTGAACAAACAAATAATACAAAACACCACTTGCATTTTTTAATTATCATGAACAATATGCTCAAAAAATCAAATATGTTAAAACATATTTGGTCGCTTTAAACATGGTTAAACTCTTTCAATAGCAGTCCACAAAGCCTTTTTAATCCTCCTGAGACCCAAGTTCACATGGAATCTTAGAACCTAGCCCTAAATCTCTTTAAATCCAGAAACTTTAATACCCCAATTACTCTAACCCTAAACCCTGAGTTGCTTTAAGCCTCTCTTCACTCCAATTGTAAAATGTGAGATTGAATTTCTAATAGACTTTCAGTAACAAAAAGATTATTTTATCAAAAAAGGAGAGCGCCCCCCAAATAAGTCACAAAGCACTAGAGTGTGAATAGATGAAAGGGTATTTTCTCATAATAGGCTTTTGCTAAGGGGTTGATTCAAGTAGAAAAATGGATATTGTCTGGGGCTGGAAAAAAGTGTTTAATGACATCAACCCCATTTCTTTGCTATTTGAATAAGATTGGTTAACTTGGTTCTGAAAAATGTATCTTTCTTTAAAGCCTCAAACTTGTAATCCAAACATACCATTAACCTAAGAGTGACCTCATTACTAATTGTTTATAACTGCCTCTAAGGGCTGTGCTTTTTAAGGAACACTTTGTGATCTTTTGATATGCTAATTTAATATACTTTGCAATTTCCTTTTGTTAATGGTGTCATTTTGCACATTGGAGTGCTAATTATTAAAACAACTTTTTATTTAAGAGGATATTCTTCAAATGAGAAGCACCTTAAATTACTATCTCAAGCCTATATAGCTCTTTGTTACTTTTCTAGATGTCATCACTTCCTCGATCATTGAAATAAACAGCAATTTGAGTAATACCCAAGGGCATCACTTCATATTACAATAATTCTTACTCATGATTATGATCAAAACATTGAGACAAAAAAATTAAACAATTTTAACAGTAGTTTTTAAATATAGCCATAATCGAGACAAGATACACTTTGAATTGTAATTTAAGACAACATGAATCTAATACTTATCCTGTGTTAACAAGATGTTTATGTAATGTTGACCAAGCATTCAATCTCTCTGGATCTCATTCTCATCATCTAGAAAATTAACTGGTTATACTAAAAGGTAGATCGAAGTAACTCTGCTTTTAAAGTACTGTAATTTGTAGTCTAAGTTATCAGCTCCTCAACCTCTAAGAAATAAAACCCTCTGAATTCTAAAAGGAACAGCATAGGATTAGCAGAACTTCCAATAGTTGAGTAGCTCTCCTCCATGGAACTTTAGGTCAAAGACTGGTAGATGTAGAGATGTGATTCATGCTGCCCAGGAGAGTGGTCAGCATGTAACCTCCAATTGACAGCTTCTTCTAGACTCCAGAATTTGGGTCTATTAGCTATAGAGAGCCATCTGATTCAAGGTCACACTCTTTCTAGAGCAGCCCACATCCAGAACTAAAGAAGGTGGCATCCCAACGGGAGACACTGGTAAAAAACACTCATTCCATACCCCACCTTTGAATGGGCTAGCCTTTCATCAAAGTGCAACTTTCTTTTTTCTCCATCTGGTTTCACCCGTCCACTTCCTTTCACGGGTGTTGATTCCCAATAAACATTTGCTTCATCTTAGCATCTTTCCACAGAAGGTAGCATGTGACTAGCTTCTCCACCAGTTCATCCACAAAAGGTACGTTGTACTCTTAGGTCAACATCCTATGTCCTCAAGACTCCAGGTCAATTCCAGAACCCAAGGGCGAAGACTCAACAGGAATCAAATTCTGCACATTCTCAGGCTATATTCCAATATTGGACCATGCTCCTCAGTGGAGATCAAATTCCAGAATTTACCTATGTTAAGGAATAAGGAGGAGTACTAGTCAATGCAGATTCACTGAATCTCCTCTGAATGAATGAGGATGAATAGATCATAGTTTTTTTAGGAAAACTCTCAGAGTAACAACCTGCTAGAGAGTTATGCTCTGCATCCAAAAATTAGTCCACGGTCCTAAAAGCAAAGATAGGGGTCCAAATATTTTGATGGAGGTGAGTGAAGTGTGATTCCTTCTTTTGAAGCGCTAAGTTGACCTGCTAAATATGAACAGTTTGGGTTACGTAAAAATGCTGAAATATTTTGACTTGGTTAACCAGAACATTCAGTCATATGTCACTCTTTAAGTAGGCATGTGTGCATGCCTTATGTAGGCATTGCATGCATGCACATTCTCAACAACAAAAGAATCCAATCACTTGTAGTAATGAAACCAGCCCAATTTCCCCCATGGAACCGATATGTATAGGATTTTTTGAATAAACGTTGAAACTGACCTTCCTGTACTTTTTGAGTTGGGATCTCACTCTGTTGCTCAGGCTGGAGTGCAGTGACACGCTGACAGCCACTGCAGCCTCAACCTGCTGGGCTCAGGTGATTCTTCCACCTCAGTCTTCCAAGTAGCTAGAACTACAGGCACGCAACACCACACCCAGCTGATTTTTTTATTTATTGTAGAGATGAGGTCTCGCCAAGTTGCCCAGGCAGGTCTCAAACCCGTGAGCTCAGGCAATCCTCTCACCTTGGCCTCCCAAAGTGCTGGGATTATAGGCGTGGGCCACCACTCCCAGCCTGAGACCCTCCTGTTCTTAAAACTTACGTTTGCCTTCCCTGAGTTCCTTCCTCAGGCAAAGGCCTGAAACTTACCAAAACATTGTATCCAGACAATGAGTTGCCAAACCGCCAAACCCCCTCCTTCCCTCATCATGGTTGCTTCCTTACCGTTCCCTAATTGCTGTTTTATGTTTATTCCTTCACTACATAAACTTCCAGTTTCAATCAGCCAGGGAGACAGATTTGAGGCTGATCTCCATTCTCATGAGCAGATATCACCCAATTAAAAAGCCTTCTTTTCTGCAACACTTGTTGTCTCACAGATTGGCTTTCTGTGCATTGAGCAATAGGACCTCGGACGAAACCCTGGTACATTCCAGTAACAGGAAGTTACCTGTATTTAGCCACTAAGAAAATGATTGCTAAAATATGGATCTCCTGACATTTTTCTCAGGATCATCCTGTAAACCTGCACAGCTAGTAAAAGTCTTGTGAAGAGAATTGCTACATACAAGAATAATCAGTTTCATGTTATCAACTTTATAAAGTGGATACATGAAACAGAACTCTATAAAAGTTAATTACAAAATCTCTCACCTGTTTTGAAGTGTTGTAATGTCCTAAATGTAGTCAAAAAGTTGAAACAAACAAACAGCAACAACAACAAAAAAAATCGGTACCAGAGAGTCCCTGGTAAATAACAAAGAATGGAAGAAGAGCTGGAACTCTAAGCCCAAATCAATCTTCCTCGTTTAACATGTATGATGCAAACAATGATCCAGGATCTCACCCACATCTTCCAGACAATTTCTTTCCCTGTCCTGTTTTAACTGAAGTGTTTATCAACTGAAGCAGAAAATGTCTGAAATAATGATTTTAAATGATATCTAAGATGATTTTGTCAATTATTATTTAAATAATAAGCTTATTTCTTTTCTTAATAATTTTTACTTTTTTGTTTTATTAATAAATTTATTAATAAAACCACTATTAAAATGATGTTAAATAATATTAAATTTCATCTAAATTTTGACTTTAATAACATTTAATATCCTAGTAAAATTTCATAGCAAACCTCATTTTCCTGATTTCTCACAATTTTAATGAAAAAAGTAATATTGTGTTAAAACGCATTAGGTTTAAATAATTCAATACCATGTTTCAAAATGTTGCCAAGCCCTAGATTTTATATATACTATACTATATTATATATTGCTACTAGAAATTCACCTACACACCACTAGGGTTGGCAAATCAAAAATAAAAAGCTGTTTTAGGTCACCAAATAAGCACTGCACATGTCCACACACTCACATAAAACACTTAGTGAACACCTATGATGTCTAAGTTGGTGAAAAGACGAATGGACTAATAGAAGGCTCAGGAACGAGTTCCATAGTTTAGATTCTGCCACCAACTCACTAAAACACTTTGAAGAAGATATTAACATTCACTGGGCTTCAGTCTCCTCAACCATAAAGGAAGAGGCTCAGGCAGACAACCAGCTCTAACATCCTATGGATCTATGCCTCTTTCATGAACAAATGCCCAGCAAAAGTCCTGCTAACACTGCTGATGTTCTAGCTTGAAAGATAGACCCCGTGCATATGAAATGGAAGACAGAAATGTATGTGAAATGCTAAATCAAGTGAGACTGCAAGATTAGTGAGGACTTGAAATGTCAGGAAAAACTGCACAGAAAATGCAAGTGATATTTTAAAAGACACGTAAGCAGAAGAGAGGTTTTCCCATCAGGGTACACGACATGAGACCAAGAGAACACTAAAGGCTGATGTACAGGGAAGTTCAGATTTCATTGCCTCAGGGGATACACATTTAAGAAACCAAATACGAATGAACTAATAATGCAACATTTTGGCGTTATGGAGTAATCATGCCAGGAATGTTGGGATATAACTTTGAAGCCAGAAAAGGCAATAATTTACTTTTGAACTCCTTGTTAGAGGTTATTTGAATAGAAATATGGGGCAAAAAGTAAGGGAGAAAAAGGTCAATATTTCAGAGGGTCCCACTCATTTTGCTTAAACAGACCTTTGAGCCAAATGCAAAGGAAAGGGCACCTAACATTATTTTCAATCATTATCTTTCCTGTGGCAAACTCCAGGTCTGCAGGGCCAAATCACATTCATGCAAGTTTGCCTTCTATCCCTGTTGCTTTGTCAGCAACAACTTGCAAGCACCACAAGGTAACACGTGCAATTATCCCAGGGCTGGTCTGAGCTGACAACAGGAACAACCTTCTCAGTCCCATAGCAGCCTGATTCCCAGGAAAGAAACATCAGAGTTCTATTGGTCCACGTCCTTTAAACACATTTGCCAAGCTGCTAAGGGGCTTGAATTTGCACATAAGAGATGGTAGTCAAGAGACAGACCAAGGCAGCCTTGAGGCTTGAAGGTACATTAGGTTGAAATATCTGAAATTGCTTGGCTCCTGCCTCCAAATGGCTTCTGAGGCCAGGTAGAGGTGAAGCATCAACTTCTCATTGCAGGGTAATACGTCTGCCCCTGACCATAGGCAGGTTATCGCCTGGAAAAACTGTTCCAGTCCCCTAAAAAGCAGCCTGCCATTTAGAAGGCACTCTTGTTGGAAATGTGCTCCACCAGATGGACTAAAACACTCTTAAGAGACGACTTTTGTCTGCAAGCTAACTAGGACAGACTTCACATGTCTCTGCGTAGCTTATGGAATCACCCGCCCGGGAATCCTTTGTGGAGGAATGGCTGTGGTATTTGCATGCTCTCCTATCTGTTTTTGTATTCTCATTTATGTTCTTCTTTTCAACCTCCACCTAGTTCCTTAGTCACGGGCCTCAGTGGAGGTTGAAAGGGAGAATGCAAGTAAGTTTTTTATTTTATTGATAAATAAAATTCATTCCACATTCCACAACAGTGTTAGGAAAGACCTCTTTGAATTCTTAAGTCGTTGTCATGATTAGTACTGATTTTCTTTTGGAGGCATAAGTATTCAGTGTTCAGAGATACCACTCAAAAGACTGAGAGAATGACTGAGAGGATGTTCGTCCAGATTCTATAAAGGCAACTTGCATCTAAAGCACTTACACCAATTTAGTGAAACATGACTGTTGAGGTGATACTGTGCTGTGCTGGAAGGAGGCCTGGGCCAGGAATGCCAAGAACTGAGACCAAGTCCCAACTTGCCATACACTAGCTATGATATTTGGGAAAGTTACATTGAACTTTTGTTGCCATTTAATCTGTAAAATAAGTAATAATACCTGCCCTACCACCTGTCTCCCAGGAATGTTAATAGAATCAAAATTAAGCATGTAAAAAAATATACAATACTTCACAAGCTTCAAATTTAGTTGGATAGATAGATCAATAGAAGACAGATGAGGTCGAGGGTGGCAGCTCACTCCAGTAATCCCAGCACTTTGGAAGGCAGAAGCAAGAGGATTGCCTGAGCCCACAGATTCAAGATCAGCTTAGGCAATATGGTAAGACCTCATCTCTACAAAAAATGAGCCAGGCATGGTGGCACACGTCTGTAGTTCCTGCTACTTAGAAGGCTGAAGCGGATCACCAGAGCCCAACAAATCAAGGCTGTGGTCGTTGTGAGCATGTCTCTGCACTCAGCCTGGGCAACAGAGTGAGACTCCAACATTAAACAAAAAAAGAAGAGAAATGATAGATAGATGAATGGAGATAGTGTTATAGCCGCACCATGAGTAAGGAGTCTCCAACACACTGAGAGTCAAATATTGAGTCCTTTAAGGCTGGTGGTCGAGAGCAGGCTCATGCCTGAAAGAGTTTCTCGCCCCTGAATGAAGCAAGCTAGGGGTTTATATAGCAAAATCCATAAGGTTACAGAGTTTCAGTTCTGGGGAGGGAACAAAGGAGATTTTTTAAAGAATAGGCCATTAAACCATGGTGGGGGGGAGTGTAAATTATATAGTGTGACAGAACTGTTTCAGAAAAGTTATAACCCTCCAGGGGAGGGAACAGAAAAGCCATAAATCAGAGGGCATGATTTATGGCCTACTGGAAAGGTTAGGGCAGTCATACAGAGGAGAGGTGAGAGGGGGAACTGGAATACAAAATGGAAGAACTACTACAAAATGGAGTTACCTTGGTTAGGTCACTAGCAGTCATTTCATTCTCTCCTCTTAGCTGTTCATAAGTCAAAGTGTTGACTCATCTATCATGGGTAGAGGGTTGTAATGGGGCCATGTTTACATGAGTTTTACAGACACGATTCATTGTTTAACAAACTGGACTATCCAATGTAATATACAGGGCCCAATGAGCAGACTGAGAAGGAGGAGAAGTAGAGGGCTAGCCAGACTTGTAATTAAAGTGGTTAGCCATGAGTTCCCATCAAATAAGACTTGAAACCAGCATTTGCAATTTTCTCTTTCCTTTTTTCTTCTGTCCAACCTTTTGGAGAGCATTTTTAATGACTCCCGGTTTATTGGCATCAAAACAGCATGAGTACCCTAGGACTACACAGAGTCCTCCTTGGAACAGGAATAATAAATCTAGACCTCTGCAATTTGGGGGCACAACTTTTGCTAAGGATGTGACTTGGACATGGAACTGATCCATGACAAATTAAAGGTTTTCTATGTCTGTATTCATTTCTTCAGCCAGGTTGGATAAACCTAGTTCACCATAGACTAGGGCTGTGGTGCTCAGAGCTGCTGTCCCAGCTACACCGAGGCCTATGAAGGCAGGTACTAGCAAAGGAGTGGCGTGTTTCCAACGAGAGGCCAAGAGGCTGGGAGGAGTCAGCAAAAGGGTTCCCTCGGGGCCACTATAAGCATATACCTGGGGAAGTACATGAATGGCACCACATAAGGTAGGTTCATTGTTTAACTTTTCAGTGGTAATACATTTTGTGAGTCCTGCAGATCATGCTACCCAAGGGTTGGTAGGGGCCACATAAGCCATGGACTCTGGCATGGTTAGGGTGAGAGACAGATTGCAAATGTCAGAAAAAAAGAGACACCGTAAGATTGAAGCCTGAAGTTAAAAGGCAGGATGCATTTCCAGATGTGCCTATAGTGATGTGAACAATTTCCAGAGAGCATTTAGTTTTATCAGCATTGTTGACGATGGGAGCCTCAACCCCAAGGTCTATATAATATGGAGGTTTGAATTTTAAACAAAGCCGACAATCCAAGGCTAGCTGGGGCAATGTAACATTGAGCAGGTGATGCATACTTGTTAGCACAGGAAAAAGACCAGGAGGCTGTAGAATTGGCTTTAGTTGTTGAGTGGGCATGCTCTGGGTAACAGTGTTCTCTATAGCTTGTGGAGGTTGGTGATAACTAAATAAAGGGTCTCCTAGTTCTGCCAATGGACCTATTGGCTTAGTTTTGTAGGCGAGTGTATGTCATTGGATGGTGAACAGGGCACCTTGGTCATAGCCAGTTACATAAGCTCGTATGCTCCAGGTGAAGCCTGAACCCCAAGAATAGTGAAGGGGATTGTTAACTTTTATGTATACAGGCACCTGAGTCGGCTTTGGGTTAGAGGACAGCCAGAGGGTGAGTTGGGAGGTGTCATTGGGCCCTCCACTGTGAGTAGCAATAGTGACACATTTCCAATAAGGGCAGCAAAGATAAAAATCTACTTCTTGCAGATTAGAAGAGGTGTGTAGGTTAAAATAAGGATTTCTGGTATCACAGGCACCAGTGAGAGAGTTGGAGGTATACAGTTTAGGGGAGAGAGCCAGGAGGTCAGATAAGTCAACCTTGAATAATACAGATGGAGCCGGGCTCAGTGGCTCAGCCTGTAATCCTGCACCTTTGGGCGGCTGAGGTGAGTGGATTGCCTGAGCCCGTGGGTTCGAGACCCGCCTGGGCAGCGAGACCTCATCTCTACAATAAATCAAAAAATCAGCCAGGCATGGTAGCATGCGCCTGTAGTTCCAGCTACTTGGAAGGCTGAGGCGGAAGGATCGCCGGAGTCCAGCAGGTCGAGGCTGCGGTGGCCAGGAGCGGCCACTGCACTCCAGTCTGGGCAACAGAGTGAGACTCCAACTCAAAAAACAATAATAATAATACAGATGGTTCCTGTTTATATGTCCAATTTTGGTTGGCTAACACCTTTCTTGACACAAAAGAAGTTAGAGAAAAAGAATAGGTGAGATTTCTAGCATGTCCCTTAGGGAGACGACTGGCTATGAAACACCAGAGTGAGAAAGTCTTAGCTTGAGAGCATCAGATTCAGGCGTGGTCATTCATTGTCAACTATTGTCCTTGGCTTTTTTGGCCTTTTTGACTCGGGAATGGTGAATTCAAGTCAGTATCTCATTAATCTTGAGTGCTGTAGGTGTGGTGAAGATGATAATGAAGGGTCTTTCTATGCAAGAGTTAATCCCTTTTTCTGAAACTTTTTGATATAGAACAGATCCCCAGCCTGGAAGAGATGACAGGGCATAGAGGAGGGAGTTGGTAGAACAGCACAGACATTGGCATGGACAGCAGCAGTTGAAGAGACTGGAGATACCTTAATAGAGACTGATTAGTAATTTCTTCAAGGATAGGGTCTCTTCATCAGAGAAGTAAGGGAGGGAGCCTTCCAAACATGATTTCATATGGGGTAAACCCAGCCTTGTAAAGGGTGCATCGGACTCAGAGGAGGGCCAAGGGTAAAAGGTTTACCCATTTTTCACTGGTCTCTATTATTAATTTGGTTAAAATTGTTTTTAAGGTTCAGTTCAGGCATTCTACCTGTCTAAAGCTTTGTGGTCAGTAGGCACAATGTAACTTCTTGTATATATTTAGTGCTTTGTTAAACATTGAGCTATGGATGAGGTAAAAGCAGGACCTTTATCAGAGCCAATGGAGAGAGAGAGCCCAAACCTAGGAATAAGTTCACTTAATAAAAACTTTGTGATCATAAGTGCAGTTTTATTTTTTGTGGCAAAGGCCTCCGCCCATCCCGAAAAAGTGTCCACAAAAACCAGTAGATATGTGTAACCTGCATTAGGAAGTTTTACCTCAGTAAAGTTCACTTCCCATATTTCTGGGGGGCTCAGTCCCCAGGTTCTGATACCATTTGGTGGTTTCGGTTCTTGTTTTGCATTACTTGTGCACAAGATGGGCATATTTCAGTGGCTGTGGCAGGGAGGCTTCTTAAGTCTTGGGTCCTAATGGTGACCTTAGGATGAAAGCTCTGCCCTGGTTTCCACTAAGAGTTGGACAGGTGGCCCCCAATTGCTGCGGTTACCATGGGCTCTTGGGGGCCTAAGGAAAAAGAGCCCCGGCATCTTCAGTCAGAGTCATTTTTAGTCTACCCAGTAGTGGGCAAAACCAGGACTGGCTTAGGGTTGCCCATTTTGGGGTGATGGGGACAATCTTTTTTCTGCTGACTGAATTCTTTGCAATATGCACATTGATCCTTAGCCAGCAGGGAAAGTCCAGTCCCCTTTTATCCTTTTCTAATCTCCCCTTTTTTCTGGCATGGAGGTCTTGAGTCAGGTCAGGAGGGAGTTACCAATATTTTTGCCCAATGTTTGGCAGTTTTATCTGTCCCCTGTACTGCCTATTTTTGTTTTTCAGCATCACAGTTATTAAAAACCTTTTGGGCTACTTCAAGCAGCTGGGAGATATTCGTTCCTGCGAAGCCCTCTAGACTTTGTAATTTTTTCAGATACTGGGGACCACCTGGGCCATGAAAGCCAAATTAATGGCCTGAGCATATTCGGGTGCCAAGAGATCAAATGGGATATGGTACAGAATGCCTCTTGAAGACACTCGAGGAATGCCCCTGCTGACTCCTCGGGACCCTGAAGAATTTCAGTAGTTTTTGGAAAGATTGATAGGTTTCTTGGCTGCTCCCCTCAAACCAGCTAATAAGTCCAGTGATAGGTATCTAATGTCCTGGATCCTGTTGAAGTGTTAGAGTCCCAATCTAGATGAGAAAAGGGAAAAGCTTCATTTAAAACTTCCTGACTTTCCTCCTCGGTACCAATAGTTGAGGCTAGAACAGACTTTTTAGCCTCAGCTCTGATGTGCTCTTGCTCCTCAGAGGTAAATAAGGTTAGAAGGAGGTGCTGGCAATCATCCCAGGTGAGGCGATGTGTACGCATGATTGATTCTACCAGAGAGATCAGAACCTGAGGCTTCTCTGAGAATGGGGGATTTTGAACTTTCCAATTGTACAAATCAGAGGAAGAAAAAAGAACATACACCAAAAAGCGTCGCTCAGCCTGATCTGCCCCCCATGGAGGGGGAACTTCCCGGAGGGGAAGGAGAGGGGCTGGATTTGTTCAGGATCAGAGGCAAGAAGCCAGAGGTGGAGAGGGCAAAGGGAAGGTGGAAGAAATGATGACAAGTGAAGAAGCTTGTGACTTATAAGGTGGAGGAAGGTGAGGGACTAAGTCAGAATGAGAATGAGAGATGACTGAGTCTTCCAGAGGATCCTCAGTAGGGGGAGGCAAGATGGGGTAGAGCTTAGGGGTAGACTCAGAAAGGGGCAAAACAGGGGAAGACTGTGGAGCAGATGAACATGACAGGAGAGAACAAAGATACTTGGTGACAAGTATGCAAGAAGGGTCCTGAGTTTTAAGAGAACATACCTTTAATCATGAAGCAGGAGTTTGGACTAATGTAACCATTGGTTGATATAAGGGAATTAGTCAGACTGACCAGGAGTCCCCATGACAACCTTCCAGACAGACTGAGTAACGCAAACATCCAGAGACCCCGTGGAGGGCCATCCAACACTAAGCGAAGGCCAGTCAGTTTCACAGAGGGTTCGGAGTCTGCCTTTTGAAAGGAGGACACCGTAGTTCTCAATAAATCCAACAGAGAAAATTTTTTGTCATGCAGTCCAGGGAACTGGAGGGTCAAGAAGCCCGTGACACCATATTGTGAAAATCAGTGAGGGAACCAAAACTGGAATCAGAAACTGAGCAGAGACTCTATTCAGTCAACATCTTGGCCTAATGAGCAGCATCTAACTCCCTTAATAGAATGACCACAAACAGAACAGATTCTTATCCCCTAGGAAAATGCAGATGGACTAAGGTATTTTTGGGGCAATGGGAAGCCAGCAGTTGCTCCAACTCTCTCTGGGCTGGATGAGAGGTTATGGGGTCCTGGAACATTTCAGGGGGCACCTCCCCTATAACTTCTCCACCAAGCTGGGGAGAGCTGGAGTGAGGCCACTTCCTGGGCTTGGCAATCTCACTGGGGCCTCCAAATGTTATAAGGAGGTAAGTAAGTAAGGATTAAGTAAGGAGTCACCAATACACTGAGAGTCAAATATTGAATCCTTTAATGCTGGCAGTCAAGAGCAGGTTCATGCCAGAAAGAGACTCTTGACACTAAATGAAGCAAGCAAGGGGTTTATATAGCAAAAACCATAAGGTTACAGAATTTCGGTTCTGGGGAGGGAAAAAAGGAGATTTTTTAAAGTGCAGGTTGTTCAACTGTGGTGGGGGGAGTGTAAATTATTTAGTGTGACAGAACTGTTTCAGGAATGTTATATCCCTCCAGGGGAGGGAACAGAAAAGCCATAAATCACAGGACATGATTTATGGCCTACTAGAAAGGTTAGGGTGGTCATATGGAGGAGGGGTGAGAGGGGGAACTGGAAGACAAAATGGAAGAACTACTACAAAATGGAGTTACTTTGGTTAGGTCTCGAGCAGCCATTTCAATAGATAGTAGATAGATTAGATAGATAGATAGATAGATAGATAGATAGATAGATAGATAGATAGATAGATGTTAGATAAATGATAGCTGATAGATGATTATTACATGTAAGGTTTTTTCCTAGGCCTAAATATATCACTCTTTTGCCTAAACTTCTAAAGAAATAATCATTAGTATTCATTCATCTATTTGAAACTCACACATCTGAATGCTAATGCGAGGTTTTATTTGTTTCATAAAAATATATCAAATCTCTATCTACCACATGCCATATTTTAAAAGGCAGAACACCTGCAAAAGAGAGTAAGAGCAAGCTTCTGCCTCCTACAGCAATTTTTTTTCACTTTTCAAATGTTTGTGTGTCCATGTCATAGCCATGCAATAAGTGCCTAACAAAGCACCTTGCACATAGCAGAAGCTTCATGCATCATTTTTATCTGAACACACTGCATTTCCCATTCTTCATCAGACTGTCAGTTAGTCAACTGATGACAATCAATAGAGATTCGGAGCAGTAAGCAAAGTAAAATTATTGCGTTGTAGAACTTCTCCAGGATGATGGACAACAGGATACATTTTTTTTTTTATGCAACAGGAGAAAATTTACTAACAGCACACACAATCCCTGGTCATAGTTTCATACCTGCAATGCATGTAGAATGTCATTATCACTTGACCCATGGATAAGGTAGCAGGAAAATGGTGGTGTCGGACACATATTTATGTGGAGCTAGTTGATCAGAGAAAACAGAAGAACTTTTGGCAGTGATGTAAGTAGTTTCAGGATTATGTGTTTTGAGTGAAATAAATTTGGGAAGTTCCTTGTTGCAGGCTCTTGGGACTTGGTAGACCCTCCTGCAAACCAGGCCAAATGCCATAACTCATCTGATTACCTCTCCCTTGAGGGGACAGTAATACTCCCTGGACTGCAGCCAGCCAGTCGTTCTCTGCTATCCCTGCTGAAAATGTATCACTTGAGATTTATTGCAGTAAAACATGTCTTTTACAAGACTTATGCAAGAGAGAACTCATTTCTGCCAAGGCTTAAATAAAGTTTGTCTTCTAAAAGACTAATTCAGCTAAAGGGATGTGGATTGACAGTCATACGTTATGGATAATAAAAAGTAAACCGTAAGATAAAAGAGCTTTCATATAACCTAGCTTATTCATTCATTTATTCATTCATTCATTGATCAAATAATTTTAAGTCTAAGCAACCTGATTAGGCAGGGGTAGAGTGATGTAGATTTTGCATGATCTCCACCAAAATGGAGGCACATGCTCAATATAGCTTATTTTTACAAAAGTTCCTATTTGATGCATATTGGATTACTGTTTCTGTAATACATACACATGGTGTAACCTTATGGTATGATGACATAAAGAGCAACGTCAGATGAAATCCAGCATCCCTTCTTGATAAAAACCCTCAAACACCTAAATATAGAAGGAGCATATGATAAACTCACAACTAGCATAAAGTTAAATGGACAGAAACACTTCCCCTGAAAAACGGAACAAGGCAAGGCTGCCCGCTCTCACCCCTCTTGTTTAACATTGTGTAGGATGTCCTAGCTAGAGCAATTAGACAAGAGAAGGAAATCAGGGGTATCCAAATAGGAAAAGAGGAAGTCAAGTTATCCTTCTTCGCTGATGATATGATCCTATACCTCAAAAATTCAAGAGGATCTGTCAAAAAACTGCTTGCATTGATATCCTTGGTGGAATATTTTTAACTGCTGCCATGTGTCTACTGGTAAGCCCTTGAAATAAAAAATAATTTTAATTAATATGCTTATAACAAATATTAAATGAAGAACTATGTATCAGAGTTGTTATTCCTTAATACTTCTGAGAAATACACCTATAATTACACAGCTGCCTAGAAAGTTCCAAAGACCAGGTATCTGTAGACCAAATGAAGAGTGGGCTTTTATCATGGGCCATTTTTTAAGAAGTCGTTATTCTTTCATTCACAGATTTTGTTGAAGCAGACATTGTCAGATATTCATTTCGGTAATGAACTATGCAAAATATGAAAATTATGATATTACTTAGCTGCAAAAGACGTTACCATAAAAGATTCTCTTATTAATATCTGCTATCAATTTATATATATATTTGAGTTGGAGTCTCACTCTGTCGCCCAGACTGGAATGCAATGGCATGCTCTTGGCCACCACAGCCTCGACTTGCTGGGCCCTGGCGATCCTTCCGCCTCAGCTTTCCAAGTAGCTGGAACTACAGGCACGCACTACCACACCCGGCTAATTTTTGATTTATTGTAGAGATGAGGTCCCGCCAAGTTGCCTGGATGGGTCTCGAACCCACAGGCTCAGGCAGTCCGCTCGCCTTGGCCTCCCAAAGCACTGGGATTACAGGTTGAGCCACCGAGCCCGGCCATCAATTGATATTAAGCCAATCAGACTGGAGTCAAATTCAGCCATTCAAACGTTGGTACTGTTCTCACGTTTGCTGCTGAAACTAAGAATTCTTTTTGTTTTTAACGTCATATATCAGCACTCAGTAACTAACCTAGTATTTTATGTGGTGCTTTGTATGTTATATGTATCAGCATAAAAAATAAATTAGTAATGACTAGGAATAAAATAATAAAATTTGGCATATTGTCAAAAAAACACATGCATAGGGAAAATGTGAAAGGAGAAAAATATAACCAGTCACTAATTTGACTTTAACAAAGTATCTGACTAGCTCTAGAATTGTCTCCAGATGGAGATTGGAGTCCTGTCTTAATGATATATGTTGTACTTAAAAGTCAACAAAAAAAGAGAGAGGATTCAGAAAGTCTTCTAACCCCAAAGCAGAAGCTAAGAGTCATATGTTTTAATCTGTTGTCACCCAAATCTAACGAGCGCCCCCTAGTTCATTCTCAAAGATCCCTATCCCTCCATTGGGACTTTTGCTTGGGTTTCGCCCATATCACTTCCATCCTTTCTTTCTCCTATTATCTTATGTTACACCCCCATTGTCCTCGCCTTTACTCTGTTGTCTGTCCCAAGCAAAATGTCATTCCCCTCCAAGGATTAACCTGTAATACTTGAATCACACAATCTCCTCAGTTGCTTTGATTTTCTCCTGCAATCTCATGGTAATATACAAACATGGAGCTCTGTGGCTTTGAGAAGATGTGAATGGGCAAGGCTTGTCTTTGGACCTGCCAGAGTCTCTTTTCTGCCTTCTTACCATGTTGTGCAGTTCCTTCTATTCTCAAATTCCTGTTTTTCTTATGTCTAATCGACCCTGCCTTTGGCCAAAAGTTTCTCCCCAGAGAAGATCAGTTATCAGTCATTTATAACCTCTACTTGAGTTTAATTCAGAAAGATAGGTATCTCAGGATAATTGCAACTGAAGCTTTTCACTAATGATATGTTGAAAGGATTGACACACAGGTACAAAATCTAAATGACAAGCAGTGAAAAAGATCTTTTCATGGAATCCTTTTCAGAAACCACATTTTCTATCCACCTGCTCCCGGTGGACGATATTGTGAAACTGACACAATCCTCTCTTTTCTTTTTTCTATCCACTAAGTCAAAATTGCAGGCAGCTTTCTTTTTTACTGACTTTTCAGTTACATATGTCTATTCACAGTTGACACCTGTCTGTCAGACGAGCGCTGAACTCCTGGGAGGCACATCCAGGGCTTGGGAAGAAATCTATTCCAAAGGGATCATGCTCTCTATTAATGTCAATCAGTCATAACATCTGAGCACTACCCCTCACTGTGACTACACAGATCCCTTACAGGACATACACTTAAAATGCCTTGATATGTCAGACACTTTAGTCACTTAAAAAAGAAAAAGAAAGAAAAGAAAGAGGAAAAGAAAAAGGGAAAGAAAAAAGAAGCATCCAGATCCTCATAAGCATTTTTTGTAGAACTTATTTGTTTGAACTCTATGCGGCACCCAAAAGGGAAACAAAAAGTTAAATATATGGAATGTACCAATTGGAGAGCTCCTGTGTGCTTACAAGATTGAAATATAGATGTACCACTTTTGAAGTGATTTTCCTATCTGGTGGTGAACGAAATGGAAAAGCAAAGTAAAAGTATTGATAAAATTGTGAACCTAGAATATCTTCTAAAGAAATAATTAGTCTCCTTGTACGCATTTCATCTGTACTATAGGCATCTAGAAGTTTAACTCAATGTATTATTCATTTCCATTCCCCTAATCACAAGTTACCTGGTACAAGGAGGTGCTTAATAAAAATTTCTTTAAAAATAAATGTTTAATGAAGAAATGCTGTCTGACTCAGACAGGGCAATTCGTCGAATCCCATATTCTGTCTTCAGCAGTGATCACAGATAATCTACAAGAGAGTATTGTTCTAAATCATTGTATTAGTCTCAAAATATTGAAATAATATGCATTTCTAGCTTAATTTTTAATAGCCCATTTTGTCCCATTACCCATGCAATTATCAAAACATGTCTTGATACTTTATATTCACAGCTAACTGTAGGTTATTTTATTTACTGAATATACTCTCACAGTTCATCTCTAATTTGGAGAAGATTTAGACAATACACATATCAGAATTACATATCCATTTATAAAATGTTCTAGTACATTCAATCTATATTAATAATCATTTAGTATATACTCCAAGTTCAGAAAATATCTTTTCCATCATTGATTTTTTATAATTACTAAATTAGATTGTATTTTATATGAAAGATGAATTTCAAAAGTCACCAATATTGATAGAGCCACAAGCAAATAACTCTAGATATAGCAAATGAAACTGCATAGGAAAATATAAAACTTCCTTTAAAATAATTTAATGACTGGTAACATACATTTACTTGGTCCATGTTCATCTAATTCAAGTCAAGCAATCTTTCAAAATAATTCACATGGTAGGTAAGGGTATATAACATCTGGTTCTTAAATTAGCAGAACACGTGAATCATTACAGAAAATGCAAAAGGATAAGATAGCTCTACATTGTTGATTGGTAGTCTCTTACTCTGGAATATGTTGGGTTTTTTCCTAAGTAAATGTAAACAAGTTTCTACTGCAGGCTTTTTATTCCATACACTCAGTTATTTTTTCAAAAATAAATACGCAACACATTTTTTATTGGTTGGGTGGGGAGCTAGGCTATTTCTCTCATGTTAATAATCCAGTATCCAAGAAAACAGACACATAGGAGGATCAGACAACAAAACAATGATGTAAGACAGAATGCAGAAGTGTCCTGAAGCAGTTCACAGAAGCTGTTGATGTTTCAAGTGAGAGAAAGCTCCTCGCATCCAGAGAAATCAGAGAAGAACTCTTAAAAGAAGTACTGGCCATGCAGTCAAAGCAGAATTTCAAGAACATTGGGGAGTACTCAAGTTAGGAGAATGAAAACACAAAAACCCAGAAGTGGGAAAATCTATGTATGAACATTGTGAGAGATATGACTAGGTAAGTAAATTAGAAACTACTCCCTGGTGAGCCTTAAATGATAATCGTTGAACCATAGGGTTTCATTGACATGAAATAAAAGTCTTATATTTCACAATCAAGTAAGTGGAACAATGTGAGCTGTATTCAGAGGGAACATGGAACCAACTGCTACTGTTAACAGTTCTTCTCTGTGATATTTGAAGACTGGGCCTGGGGTATATTCTATGCATGCACTATGTGACAAACACACTAGGTACTGGAAGTCCAAGAGGATATTCTAACAATGGGGAAAGACATGAAATAAGTAGAGAAACACCCTGGGAAGCAAACAATTTAATCACAAGATTAGACTCAGTATTCACTTTTTTGTTTGTTTGTTTGTTTTGAGTTGGAATCTCACTCTGTCACCCAGGAAGGAGTGGAATGGCATGATCACAACAATCATGGCTCATGGCAGCCTCAACCTTCTTGGCTCAGGCGATCCTTCCACCCTAGCAACCTGAGTAGCTGGTACTCAGGCGCATGCCACCACACCTGGCTAATTTTTTTTTAATTTTTTTGTAGAGACAAGGTTTCTTTGTGTTTCCCAGTTTGGTCTTGAACTCCTGAGCTCAAGCAATCCGCTCTCTTTGACCTCCCAAAATTCTGGGACTACAGACATGAGCCATCGTGACTGGCCATCTATATTTGTAGGTGAAAAAATATAAATGAAGGTCGTAGTTCAGTATTTGGCATGGGGTCTACACATTTCTACAATAAACATCTTCATTGATCTACTTGGGTACAAACAGTTTTTTCCTTTTCTTAAAATTATAATCTTTTTCATTATTCAGATCCAGAAAAGCAGTTCTTCGAAATGCTGTGTAATTCTGGGACGCTAAGATAGAAAGAAAGTTATATATGAATGGCACCCAAATAAACATTTGGTTCTGCTTGTTCTCCCAAAAGAAAAAGTGAATTATCTGTTACCAAATAGAAGCAGTCAGCTGATTTTACTATTCCTCCAGCATTCCAGAAAATACTGCACGAGACACAGGAAAGCGCTGTCTGCCTTACTTTGACAGGAAGGAGTGATTTCCAGAAAATCATGTCATTAGTGTGAAAGGAAGAACTCTTCAAACAGTCAACAAATATTACCACATCTCCCTCAAATATTTAATTTCTTCTAAAGTCTGTTGACAGTTATCATCTGTCATTTGCATTATCTCATCTTTTTCCAAATTGGACTGCAACATGCTGGGAGACAAAACTCTCCAACCAGGAAGCCACTAAAGCACTTCTTAGTGAGGAGAGGGCAGAGAGACCTAACAACGCTTTCTCGATTCCGGCTTGTTACTGGGCAGACGTGACTGTGATTGCTGCAGCAGGATACGGAAGTCTAGTGTAATATGTGTGGTCTTAATAATGTTTTCTAGGGATTTGGGGGCAAGCATTAGCAATGGTAAACTGCTGTTTTTATAGTGCTTTCTGTTATACTTTGATTAAAAACCAAGCATAAACTCGGTGTAATGAGTGAAAACGTTTGAAGTCATTTCCCCACAGGTAAACTGTAATTTGAGATTTTAGAAAAAGCACACACTTGGCCAAAAAAAAAAAAAACTACAATAAGAATGAAGTAATACTATCAAAATATTGATGTATTTGTTTTAGTGGTTCTCAAACTTCAATATGCATAATAATCACCTCAGAGACACTAATGCAATAGCTCAAAAAAGGAGCTGCCCAGGAACCTGCATTTTAACAATCACCCCACAAATTTTAATAATCATCTCACAACTCTTAATATAGAAGGTCTCCAAAACGTACTCTGAGTTCATAATATAGCCATAGAAAACAAAAAAATAGATTAGGGAATTACAGTAAAAACACACAGTGCTTATTTCAAGGTGGTAAGATGATGAGTATTTGGTATTTGGTATCCTTTTACATACATATCTAAATTTCTATGTCCATTTGACATTTTAAAATTTAAGAAATAAAGTAAGTTATATGAAAGGATTTTACTCAACACAGGTTTTTATGTCAGAAACGTAGAGTGACTACCTTTTGTTTTAATTTTGCTTTTATTTTTTTCTATTATGTATTTTCCTAATAATAGTCATGGCCATTTTTTTTTTGTCTGTATTCCAAAAGTTTGTTCAGTGCAGAACACTATTAAATATTTGAAGAGGACAGAAAATAATGAATGTATGGATGTGTGAAAGAAAATCATTTTTAATGGATAGATGGAGCAATGGATGGGCAGAGAGAAGGAGTAACATTTTTTTAAAAAGGAAATCATTAATGAACTAAGGGAAAGCTACCAATAGAAAGATGAAGAGTAATTGACCGGTGACTACTTGGGTGAATGATTCTGAAAAAAAGTAGTAGTCTGATTCTTTTATTTATACTTAGAGTTATCTCATTTTAAGTTGCAAGAGAGATGAAAGACTTGGTTTTCAGGGGCTACATGATTTATGGAGGAGTCCTAAACAGAAATTCCATCAAATAAGGACCTAGAAACTAAACTAATTAACTTAATATCATAGACCAGGATGACAGAGAAGTGAGGACACATGGAAAGTGAGGCTAGCTGCCTTCCAAAGCACACACAGAGCACACACTCACAGCATGTCTGAGTGACAAATTCTCCATTGAGACATACTACTGAAGTGCGACTTTCTGGTTTTGCTATTATTCTTTGAAGATACTGAAGAATCATTGTCTTGTTCTCATTTAATTTTTATCAATTACTAAAGAAAGTTCTACAAAAATAAATGCAGTGATTGTCACATTGGGCTCTACCATTCACAGAATCTGAGACTTGAGATAATGCTGCACTTATTTAGTGGTGACTACAGATTCATTTCTAAAGGGAGAGCTAGAAGCTATTCGATAATTTTTGCAAATTTTAAGGGTGATAAAAATCACACTGGATTGAGCCCTGGGTGTAATCTAAATATTTCACAAGTACTTCAGGCAACTGGAAGGTTACAGGTTGATAAACACTGAAGCACAGAACTCTTCTTTCCCCTTTGAACACTCTCTCTCAATTATATTCTTTTTTTTTTCTTCTCTGGGAGATGATAGGTTGGGCTAAGGAATGCAAGAAACTCCCATTTTCACATTTTCTATATGACATTTCCATCTAGCTAGGAATAAAAGAGCATTTCTCGTCCAACTTTCAATCACCCTGGAAAGTTTAGAAATACTTCTGCTCATTCAAACTCAACTTCTGATCCCCCTTAATTCTACCACACTGACAAAGAGACAAGAAGTAAAGCTAAGGTACAAGAGTCAAGTCACTTAAAGGATGAAGGACTCATTAACCCATGGCAACTCCCTGTCTGAGCAAGAGATTTCCAGGTCAGGGAGAATTTTCAGAAAAGATCACTAGTATATTTAAAGCATTAAACTTTCCAAGTTCTTTAGTTACAATGATCTATTGATAGTTTTCCAAATGCATATTTTTCTGACCCTTTGGTCATTATCCACCACGTCTTCTTCTGAGCCTTCTCCTCTCCACTGTTTACATGGCAAATCCTTACACATACATTATGGTTCAGTTCAACCTTCAACTCTTCCCTATGCTCTCGGTGATGAAGCATAATCATTCTATCCCCTATATTCCCACAGCATTTTGTACATGCCTCTGCCAAAGCACTTACTGTGTTTTACTCTATCTGTTGTTTTAAATATCACATCATATTTCCCTCATCTAAAGCACTTGAATTGACAGAAGATCAAGAGAGTTAAAGCAAAGGAAGTAGAAAAAGGGACACCACCAAGAGCATCCCAAAGTGGCATAAAGTTTGCTTTGGTGATAAACATTTAAAAGGTTGAGACAGCTTACATTACTTGTTAAAGTAAGCAAGACACTATTCAAGTGTTTAATAAATACTGTGATAATGCTGATATGAATCAAAACACTTCCCACTCTTTGTTTGCTTTGAACACAAGAAATATCATAAAAAGCATTTTCACCAAAACCAACTTAGTATATTTGAAATTACTTAATGCAGAGTGTAGACCTAGTAAGATGAATTTTAAAATGAATGTTTAAAAAACAGCATCATGCTGTGATTTGGGAATCGCATCAAGTCTCTAGCCAGTCTTCCATGGCTGCCCATCATTTCAGCGACTTTTCCTACTTACTTTGTCGGTAGAAAAAAAATTTGCTGGTACTGCACTATATCTGAAAGGGAAAAATTAATCTAAAATAAAACTGTCCAACTGCTGCATAGACATAATAGTCACAGTTGCGTTTGTTTGTCTTTTTTTTTTTTTTTTTTTGAGTTGGAGTCTCACTCTGTCGCCCAGACTGGAGTGCAGTGGCCGCTCCCGGCCATCACAGCTTTGACCTGACCAGCTCCGGCAACCCTTCTGCCTCAACCTTCCAAGTAGCTGGAACTACAGGCTCGCACTACTGCACCCAGCTGATTTTTTGATTTATTGTAGAGATGAAATCTCGCCAAGTTTCCCAGGTGGGTCTCAAACCCACAGTCTCAGGCAATCCACTCACCTCAGCCTCCCAAGGCGCGGGATTACAGGCTGAGCCACTGAGCCCGTATTTTTTTTTTGTAGCAACGAGATCCCACCAAGTTGCCTGGGCTGGTCTCAAACCCGTGGGCTCAGGCAATCCACCTCAGACTCCCAAAGTGCTGTCTGAGCCATCAAGCCCAGCCTGTTTGTCTTTTAATAAGCATAGAAATGGATGCTCTGTTCTTGAAGCTTGAAACTAATGGTTGTCTTATCTGAGTTCCTCTTTCAGGAAACTGACCCTCAGGCCAAGAGTATCAAGGAACTGAAACTTACCAGATCACCACATCCAGACAGTGAGATGCCACACCCCTTCTTAATTTCTGTTGCTCTTCCTTAAACCTCCCTATTTCCTGTTTACAAACTCCTCTTTCTTATGCCTTTCTAATTCCTGTTTACAAACACATCTTCCTTACACCTACCTAGTTCCTGTTTTCTACATTCCTGTCCTATTGTATTAACCCCTGACATCAGTGGAACAAAGAGGTGACTTTAAGATAGCAAGTGCCATTTTCCTTGGCTGATATCACCCAATAAAAAGCCTTCCTTCCTTCTTGGCAATATTCACTGTCTGAGTGCTTGACTTCCTGTATTGCAAGCAACAGGATCTCCACCAAACCCTTGTCATTTTGGTAATAAAAACAAACAGCATAGTTGAAGTCTCAGTAAGAAAAGTAGTCCCTGGAATGCCAATACCATCTTGAGGGAACAAACTAGCAAGTACCCAGTAAAGGGCCAGCTTAAAGGAACTGGTCAAGTTTTACATAGTCAAGTACATAGAAGGTGGTGGAGAGCCAAAATGAATCCTAATTTAAGATTCCAAAACACAGAACAGAAAAGATAATGAGAAGTCAGATGGGGCTTGCTTGCACCATTGAGGCCTTGAGTATTTTCTAGAACTGATAAGACTAGGGAAAAAACATTTCAGAAAGGCCTTGCAAATGTGAACCCTGCGTAGAAAGAAATCCTTTAAATGCCCTGGAAGAAAGCTAAGCTGTCTATCAAGTATCCAAGCCTCTTCTTCCAGAGCAGGGCTGGCTAAGTCACTTTTAAAAAGTAGTAAAGGGCTCTAAAATATGTAGATTAATCATCAAGCAACAAAGTGGTTTCCCTCCACTTTTCTGATACAAATATTTATATTATTTGGTGTTGTTCAGCAGTTCAGCATAAAATTGTGAGTCCTTAAACTTGAGGAGGTGAAGAACATTAAAAAATGATGAGGGGTGAATATGTATCCACATTCATATCCACAAACTCAAGGATTTATTATGCAATATGGGATGAGCTAAGCACCAAGTCAGGTGTTTTTACATGCTTCATCTTCTGGTTTAATCTTCATAAAATCTTATAAAATCATCCTCCATTTTACAGATGAAGAAAATGAGGCCAAAAAAATTTATTAATCTGTTTACATTGGTGTAGCTATAAGGAAAATGTGTAGGATTCAAACACATCTAAAAGCTACAAAATTCATCAACCTACACAAGGAAAAAAGAAGCAGAACTCACATTCATTTTGTATTTACATAAAATGAGCCTGTGGTTAAATTTTATTAGCATTTCCTTCATTTAGCATTGCCACCTACAATATCATAAACTTGAAGCCTGCTAGAAAATGTTATAACGAAGAGAAGTTTTATCACACTTTAAATATTAACAAGGAAGAAAAAAATTACTTTGATTTTTGATAAGTGATGAATTTGCTGCAAGCCGAAATCCTCCCACAGGATTACAAATTGATTGAGTTACTATTTCAAAATATCTGACCTTCAGTTAACTTATAAAGGTAAGCGCAAGATTAAGTAGGAATGCCATAATGCATCAAAATATGTTGTTAAAAACAAGACCTAATATGGTGTATTGGGAAAATACCTACTTGTGTAGAAGTCTAAAATATAAACTGTGCATTTTTCATCTTTCCTCCCCCCTTTTCAGGTCTTTATTTTCATCTTAATTTCCACAATACTCAAAGCATGATGACCTAATTCTGTCCTTGAGCATATCAAGCTCATTTCCACTTAAGTCTTTACATTTGTTGTACTTGTTTGCATTTTTCCCCAGTTATTTGTATGATTGATTTCTTTCACCTCTAGTCTCAACCGAAATGACATAGCCCACCTTCGTCACTTTCTCAAAGATACTTTTACTGAATATCTTAGCTAAAGTGACACACCCTCTCTGATCCTCCAAACTCTATAAGCCTATGAAATTAATTATCCAATTTGTATGTGTATGTGTTTCTTTTCTTCTTTCTGACACTAACATACAAGCTCCCTGAGGGACTGATGTGTTTGTTTCAATATGATCAATATCTAGAACTGTGCATGACATGTATTTATCAACCAACTGATGGACAGAATATCAAAGTCATCATTTGCAAGATGATACAATTTTTACTATCTTCTGACAAGTAAAAGTTCTGGAAACTGTGAAACACATTGTGAGTAGTTTCTTATTATCCTCTTTTTTTAAAATTAATGAATAAAATTCGTATATATTTATGATATACAGCATGATGTTTTGAAAATGTATACATTGTGAAATGACTAAATCAAGCTAATTAACATATCTGTTACCTCACATACTTATGATTTTTTGTTGCAAAACTTAAAATCTATTCTCTTAATAATTTTCAAATATACAGTACATTTATACTAACTATAATCACCATGTTGAACAATAGATCTCTTGAACACATTCCTCTTGTCTAACTGAAATTGTTTATCCTTTGACCAGTATCTGCCCCTATCATCTTACCCTACTTTATAAACTTGACAATTTTAGAATCCATATGTAAGTTGGGTCATGCAATGCAGTACCTGCCTCTCTGTGCCTAACTTATTTCTCTTAACAAAATATCCTCCAAGTTCATTCACACTGTTGCAAATGACAAGATTTCCTTCTTTTTTAGATCTGAATAGTATACAATTGCATATCTATACAATTCTATATCCATTTATTATTTTTCATTTGAACATTTATAATAAACAGGACTAAATGCAGGTTATGGGAAGGCCATATGTATCTGAGAAAATAGTCAAGCACAGAAGTTCTTTAGCAACTAAAAATGATCATGACTTTCATCTTACATCTTCTGCTGCATCACTAAGGATCAGGGCATGGTATAGATTTATAAATCAACCAAAGCAGGTGGTAAATTGAATTAAGGAGAGACACACACACAAAAAAAACTAGGTCTAGTTTAGCACCAAGAACCCATGATCTTGGCTGAAGTGAGCTAAGCAAATAAAAATGAAACATTTTATGAACACAGGAAATTCAGCTCTAGTTTATCAAATCAAGTTCAGAAGTACAAAGGTGAAAACCAAACGCATACCAAATCCAGAAAGGCAGACACTAATGGGCAAAATAGAGAAGTGCACATGGGCATGATTGCGCTACAGGGATAAGCTGAGGCTAGTTTACTAGTTTGTTTCAGCCAATTTCTCTAGTTGGAGTTATTACATCTTCCCTCCCACCCTCACCATTTCTGCTATATTCAGTCATTTGCCTATTCCAGTTTTATCCATTCCTTATTTTCCTCTTCAACCATTCCCTCTTTCACATTAAGCATTTCTGATAACTCTACTTCTTTCTTCCTTTTACAATACCTGTTGTTATGCCTTAAATTACTATTATGTTTGCCATCTATTTATTCTCTAAATATCCCTGGATTTTTTCCGGATAGCTTCTTAGGACAAAGATTATTCCTTTTGCATATTTTTCTGTAGAGATCATTGAAGAAATGTGGACTAGAAAATGCCTCCTATTTTTCCTACAGATAAATGTTTTCCTACGTTCTAGAATAATGCATAAACATTATTGAAATCTTTTACTGGTTTGGGAAATGTCACGGACAGGTGTGTTAATGGGTAGCAACACTTCACACTCGGGGATATAAAAACCTTCTAAAAGAGTAATGCTTCAAAGCCAAGCTCGGTGGCTCAGCCTGTAATCTTGCGCCTTTGGGAGGCTGAGGTGAGTGAATTGCCTGAGCCCGCGGGTTCGAGACCCGCCTGGGCAGCGAGACCTCATCTCTACAATAAATCAAAAAATCAGCCGGGCGTGGTAGCACATGCCTGTAATTCTGGCTACTCAGAAGGCTGAGGAGGAAGGATCGCCAGAGCCCAGCAGGTCGAGGCTGCGGTGGCCGGGAGTGGCCACTGTACTCCAGTCTGGGCAACAGAGTGAGACTCCAACTCAAAAAAAAAAGAGTAATGCTTCAGACTAGCAGGTAAGACATTGTAAAGAGAAAGAACAAAAATGGCTCATAGTTAACATAAGACACCCAACAAAAGAGAGGGTCTTTAAGAGAGTTCAATGTGAGAGTGGGAGGAAAAGGGAATTTAATAAAATTTTTAAGTACAAATTGAATCACTACTATGGTCGGGAACTGGGTAAAAAATTAGTATGTAGAGAGCAAGTAATTTGTGATATTACAGAGGCCTTTACAGTCTAGTAGGAAAAGACAGCAAAGGGAAGAAGAAATTGCGTTTTAAAAATAGGATAGCTAATTTCAACTAGTTTCAACCTCCACACCTACTTACATTTCATGTTCGGCTATGAAAGCAAGAGAGAAAACTTTATAATGCGTAGTGTCAAAGTGCAGCAAGTTAGCAAGGGAATGCAAGAACACTTTGCCTTCTTAGGGAACTGTGTGCTGTTTTCAATAAAGATGATGTATGACTAACCTGGAGTCAATATGAATGCAGATAAAACCTTTTCTTTTCACTGGATGATTCTATGGCTCATACTCCCTTGCTGAATATTTATCACTTGAATGCAGGATACTGTTTTGCCAATGCTCAATGTACACACAATATATACAAACATTCCCTCCCTCACTATTTTTCTCTTATTCTTGATTTTGCTTTTCCAGAACTAGGATAAATGAATAGCAAAGACCCACCTCACAGTTCACGAAACATGGTAAAGGAAGCATAAATCCCCGAGACACCATTGCTAACAATCTCTAAAGAAGTAAATGGCCCATGGATCCTTTAAATGTTCCAAGTGCAGCAGTTGAATGAATATGAGCCATACATTAAATGGGATCATTTGGAGGGATGAATGGATTTTTAAGGTGAAAGGGGTTTCTTGTCCAAGGTTGGCAGAGAGAAGTCTGCACATATCCTTGCCTTCTACATTTTGCAATATTAAGATAGTTGTGAATGTGTCACAGCTCATTTCAGTGTGAGCCCCCAGAGGTGGACAAAATGAAATCCTCCATATCAACTCTCTTCTCAAGGGTCATGAGGCAAATTGACTTTGTATTGGTGGTCTCAGTAGAGTCAGAGTGTTCTTTAATGGTTATTCTAGTAGCAGAATTGGAGGCAAGAGAGATATAAAACTGAAGTAGTGAATGCCATAGGTCAATGTCAGGCACTCCAAATTCTTTCCCCTGGACAAAGATGGATCCAGACCTCTGTCATCGCAATTCCATCTTCACGTCTAATATATAAGCAATCCCCATTCCTTTCTCTGTTGCACCTCCAAATTACCTTTGAAACTCATCTGTTTATCTCCATTGTTGTTGTCACTGCTCTGCTTCATTGGACCAGCCTCTGGGCCCTGAAAGACTATATTAGACACATAATTGAATTTCTTATCTCAAGACTTGCTCTTTCTTGAATCTTTTCTCCACAGATCAGCATAATAATATTTTTATCCTCTGAAGTGTCATTCCACACTTCAAAACATTTTTAGGGTTTTTTATTGTTTCATGAAAGTCCACACTCCTCAATATGGCATTCAAAAAGCTCTCCAATCTGAATCCTTTTTACTCTTCAGATTCGTTTCTACAATACCACCCACCTTACTGTTTGTTATTACAGAATTATTGCCATTCTTTATATTTATCCTCATCCTTCTCCCTTTGACTAGTTCCCATTTCACTTCATCCATACCAACATTTCACAATGTCCTAACTTAGAATTTACTTAGTCTAAAAAGATTTCCCAGAACATGCAAGACTAAGTAGGGTAACTCTACTATATACTCTCTGTCTCTGTCTCTGTCTCTCTCGCTCCCCCCTCTTTTTTTTTAGGTTAGAGAATAGTTTATATAGAAAATAAATTAGAGAGAGAGAGAGATGATTCATCTCCCCAAGGTAGGAGAGGGGGCCAAAGCTTAAGAAAACATGTCAGGAAGAATGAGGGACACGGACGGCCAGAAAGTGAATAAGCAGGATTTATTGAGAGGACAGAGAAGTTCCCACAGTGGGAGGGGACCCAAAGGGGTTATCCCTCTCTCTCTCTCTCTCTCTCTCTCTATCTCTCTCTCTCTCTCTTTCTCTTTCTCTTTCAATAGTAACATTCTCTCTCCAGCACCTTCCTCTGTCACCCAGGCCGGAGTGCAGTGGTATGATGGAAGCTCACTGCAGTCTTGAGCTCTTGGGCTTAAGCAATCCTCTTGCCTCAGCCTCCCAAGTAGCTAGGACTACAGATATGCACCAACACACCCAGCTCCTGTACTACTCTTACTAGAGTATTTATTACACTGTATTGTCACTGTAAGGAAAGTTTCTATAGGGCAAGATATATGTCTATCTTGTTCACTGTGATATGCTCAGCACTTCACAGCACTGAGCACCTGGATCAATGCGTTTTGTTGAATTGAATGGACTAAGGCAAGCCACAATGGATAAACTCTGATTCTTGGGCCTTTAGGGCAATCTTGTGGAAAAGAAAAAGTAATGCAAAGAAGATCTTTTCTACAGTGTCCTTGTCTGAAGCATTGACTCCTACCCATATTTGAAGTATCTAGGCACAGTTCAAAATAGTCATTTGTCATATCTTCTCTGACAGTTCAACCCAGAGTAATCTTTCCTTCCTCTGAACTAAATTAAGTATATTTTACATGGTGCTCAATTTTTTTAGAATCACCTCAAGTCATTTCAGGTCATTCCTGAAAAATGTATTTAGGAACTGAAAACAAAAGGTGAAAGTCATCTTAGTTATGTTATATGCCTTTGTTTTTATCTAAAGCCATAACTGACAAACGTGAGTCTCTCTGATTGGTTTCCCACTTCTGTGGAAAAAGCAATGTACTTTGTGAGTTATACAGAGTTATTATAGAAGTTAGACGATGGTTTTCAATCCTTGCTGCACATTCAAATTAGGTAGGAAGCTCTAAGCCCCTGTCCAGACCAACTAAACTTAAATCCTTAAGTATAAAATCTAGCCTTTGGTATTTTTTCAAAAGTTCCCCATGAATTTGTTTAAATGACGGGTCAGTAAACTTTTTATATAAAGAATCGAATATGGGTCATATGGTATCTGCCACAACTACCGAACTCTGCTGTTATCCCACATATATATAGACAACACTTAAATGAATGGTAGTAACTGTGTACCAAAAAATTTTTACTTATAAAACAAACAGAGGATCAAATTTCACACACAGGTCATAGTCTGTCAGCTTCCAAACTGGGTAATTCTATTCCTTCACCTGAGCTAAATTACTTTATTTGTATTATTTTATTTACCATTTTCCTATGGATGGGCATATGCCTGTTTCATTTTTAAAAAGTGAATTTTCCAAAAACAAGGCTCACTGAAATTTGACAGAGAAATTTTAGAATGTGATTTGGAACCATCATGGAGTATGTTCCATTTAAAAATATATGTTTAACTTATGAAAATGCACACAATTGTCATGAAATTTTATGGTGCCCTTCTTTCAAAGTGACTGGACACTCTTTTAACTTACCCCAGTTATTTATTGGAAAAGACTATTGTAAGGAATATTCGTGTTCTCCCCTTATTTATGTATTCCAAATGATAACAGTAAAACACAGCTGCTGCTGGGTGGAGAGGGCAGTGAAAGCTCACGCAGAACCGAAACAGCCCATTACCTGCAGAATCATGTCCACACAGGCGTCTCGGAAGACTGACTGCCGCAACACCAATGGACTGTAAACTACATTGTTGTATTACAGCCCAGGTTCATAAAGCTTTATAATACAGATGAAGAAAAACATGAACTAATGCTGCAGATGGGATATGCAGAAATTCCATTTGCCTCTAAGTTGTTACCGCCAATAGCAAAAGGAATTGGAGAGTGGCCTCTAGGACTGGAGTTTGAATGATGATGGCCAAAAATCTGCACAGGTATCAGAGAGGTTAATCCAAGGTAGCCATGATGCGAAATAACCACTTTTATAGCTATTTTTATAATAACCAGTTATTTCCAACTTTTGTAAGTTTACAATAAAATGCAAAGTCAGATTTCATCTGATTGCTCAGGAAGCATGGGAACAAAAATTGCTCTACTATCATTAATCAGGCCAGAAACCATTTGATGTAAATGTGTCGTGAAAGCAAATGATTGCTAAACAACTTGAACAGGAAAAAAATGTAAAACTATGTATATCTAAGTGTGGACTGTGACAACTAGAGAACTTCGTAAGAAGGCCATTTCCGACTTGACCCCTGTTCAGAGAGGTTGTCTAGTGATTCTCCAATGAATAGCATACATCAACATTTAAGAGTCACATCTTTCAGTATACAGAATGCTATTGTGCAAAAAAAAAAAAAAAAAAAAGTTAAAATCCCAAATTCTAATGATTGCTTTGTTACTAACTGCTCAAAGAAACTTGGACAAGTCACTTCAGCGACTAGTTCCCTTAAAACTCTGAAACTTTATTATTTCTATCCTACAATTGTGCCAGAAATAAACAGCTGTATTTATAACACAGATGAATTGTTGTGATTAAGGCTTATAAGTAGCCGGTGGGAAAACTAAGAAAGAATGACAGTTAACTTTATGACTTGTATTTCTATTTTATTTTTCAATTCAACAGGTTAACAAACTATTTCACTTGTCCTTTTCTTTGTCTTAAAATACTGAATGTATGATACTTAGTAAGTGTAATCTTATAACATTTATAGGCTAGCATTTGCAACTGGACACCACATAAAGTTAGACTCCCTTGTAACCCAGATGTAGCATAACACTCTGTTCCAGAAAAATGCCAATCAAAAAGCTAAGAATAATTTCAAAGAGAATAGAATATTTACTAGCCTCTGAAAGTAAATGAATACATGATAAAATTCCATGAAATCCTTATTCTTCTATCTCTATCAAATATATACGAAATGATACTTAGTGCTTACCATGGCTACCTAGTTAATTGCAATGTCTCTTCTCACAATTTACCTGGACCCTTTCTTTATTCAAAGACGTTCCAGTAGCAGACATGACCAGAAATGAGTACTTCGTCCTTGAAAAGAGGGAACTATGATAACAAACATTAATAATTTGATATCTCTTCCATCCCCAGAGAATATTGTAATCAAGTCTTGCAGTGGACAACTGCTGATTAGTGAATCAACTGAGTCAGGTTACATTTGTGATTTTAAGAAATATACACAAACCATTATTTCTTTAGTTACTAGACTAACACGTTATCCATTTATTATTTCCTAGCTTTAAAAGTGAATATATTGGCATTCCTAAACTTGCTTCTCATAACCTACTGATTTTTGTTGATTATTACCACATTTTCAATATTCATAAATTTGCATTCAGTTCTTTAAGTCTCACTTTTACTTGGAATAAGTTGTGCTATTGGAATGGGTCCAGTTCACCACCAGTTCATCATTCCTAAACTCTTGACTTTGATTTGTTTCTGGATTTCATTATCAAGCATGTTCTTTTAATCAATATATATCTACCTTAAAATGTATAGTCCTGGTGATAAAAAGCAGTGGAAGAGAAACCAATAAACTTTATTGAATTATGAAAAGTGCCCCATAAATATATACAATTATTATTTGTCAGTTAAAAATAAAATAATGTTAAGTGCCTGAAGAGATCCAAGAGCAAATAATAAATACTTATCTAATCAGGAAACTGTCTTCCTTCTTACCCTTGCAACCACTACAAGTTGTGGCAGAGATGGACAGGGGTTTGGAGAAAGCTCATGAGGGAAGTAACTCAGTGGATTATAGAGATGATCAAAACTTTTTTTTTGGTGGGAGGAGAAAGAAGACACAATAAAATGGATAAAAATGAGAATATCATTGGTTTACTTAAGAGCAATACTGGAGATTAAATGGAGATTAGGACAAGTATCCAAAATTGTGAGAAAAAATGATTTTCATTTCAGAAATTCTTTATAGCCAAACTATCAGTCAAGCATAAAAGGAAAATCAAAACATTTTCATATAAACAAAGAGTTTACAGTCAAGGACAAATGTTATAGCAATAAATAAACAAGAAAACATTAGGCAGATCCTTGAATGCTACCTAAACGTAAGACCCCTCCCACCAAGCCAATGAAATAAAAGCAGCAAGTTCCTAGTTAGTAGTGTTTACGACCTTGAGGCTTGTATACTGTGTACAAGCTACATTGACCACAGAACTTTGAGCATCATTTGGTCTGTAAACACTCACTTATACCTCACATATAATTTCCACATATTTTCAATATTGTTTATTGGTTTAGTATCAATCAAAGCCAAAATGATTTGAGCCAGATCCAAGTGGTCTTTCTCTCCAACCTGAGATGAACCCTGTGATCTGGTCTAGCTCAAAAGGCCTCAAAATACTCATCTCCTTTTTTAAAAAAAACTAGAGAATATGATCCAGGAAAATGTAAAAGTAAACCAAGTAATAGGAAGCAATAAGATTCAGGAAATTGAATATCTAAGGAGGAGAGGAACTAAGGAAAATGCTTGGGTGACATTTCTGCAGTAGTTCTAGAAATCAATTATTCCAGATTGGAGAGAATGGGTAGATATCTTGGAGAGGAAACTTCAAATTGAAAGATTATTTAATATGTCAGGTGTTTGGAAATATGGTTATTGATATTTACTAGATTGTGCTCGAAAAACTGGGGGGAAATTGAGCATAACTAGATATAAAACAGTAAATTGAAAAAATTAGACAATTATTGGTCAAAGGAAAACCAAATAGGTGAATGAAATAAGCAGAAGCCAGGTTCAGTGGCTCAGCCTGTAATCCCAGCACTTTGGGAGGCCGAGGGATTACCTGAGCCCACGGGTTCAAAACCAGTCCAGGCAACTTGGCAAGACCTTGTCTCTACAATAAATCAAAAATTAGCCAGGCATGGTAGTGTGCGCCTGTAGTTCCAGCTACTTGGACGACTGAGGCAGCAGAATCACAGGAGCCCAGCAGGTCGACACTGGAGTAGTTGGGAAGGTGCCACTGCACTCCAGCCTGGACGACAGAGTGAGACTCCAACTCAAAAAAAAAGAAACAAGCAGAAGACATAAGCTTCAGCCCTGTAAAACTGATAACCCCTCAACCATCTATAGACTTGTGAATACAAGGGGGAACCCAAAGAAATCCGGGAATATCTCTTGGAAGGCAGTCTATTTGTAGTACACTCAGAATGTGTTCCTCCAGAGCAAACAGTCCACCAAAGTTTTTAATCTGGAAGTTTTGAGAAAACTGTGTCATGATTTGAGGAAGAAACATCTGAGCTGTGGCAAAACAGGTGACTGGCTCTGCCCCCATGACAGCCCACTTGCCCACACTGGGACGAGTGTTCAGCAGTTTTTGACCAAACGCATGACCCCCACACTCCACCTTCCCTATTCACCTGATCTCTCCCTGAGTGACTTTTTTTTTTGTTTCCCTAGATGATAAAAATCCTCAAAAGGAAAATTTTGCAGATGTGGAAGAGGTGAAACAAAAACATGGCAGAAGCACTAAAAGGCATCAAGATTGGTGAGTTCAGAAACTGTTTTGAGCAGTGGAAAAAGCATCTCAATAGGTGTATTGCATCATACGGAGAGTACTTGGAAGGTGACTGAAGTTTAAACATGTAAGGATAAATACACAATTTTTAATAAATAAATTCTGAGTCTTGGGGGGATCCCCTCGCACAGATACTGCCTAAACTTGATATGTTTTTAAACTGCATACACATATGAAACAGCTATTTAAGAAAACAATAAAAGGTCCCTCTAAAGAGTTGAAAAATACTGCCTCTGGGGATCAAACTGGAAGAACAGGGAGGCGATAGGGCAGGAGGTGGCTGTTTTTCTATGGAAGCCCTTTAAAATAACGTGATTATAATCAAACTAAAATTAAAATAAATAAATTGAAAGCAATTTAATAGTTTAGCTATGTTCACATTATTTTGATTTTAAAATTCTAACTTTGAAATCACGTATATATGATGATATTTGTGGAAATGCTTCTTAAACTGCAAAACACTTGTCTCAGCCAACATCCTCTGAAAGCAGAGCTTGAAGTCAAGTTGAAGGGGAAAATGTTTGACTTGGGGGCATAAAACAAGGACAGGAGATGAGGGTGAGAAGAAAAGGCAACAGAACTTACAGCCCAATGTGCTGCAATGCAATACCACACCAGCTACCAATTCACGGTGAACTACAAGGGGACAGAAGGTCTACTTCCCTGGTTCATGGAGCATCTTGTGAAGGGCTTCAAGGAGGCACTTCAAAGTATGACCCTGTATTAGCTTTTCTGCCCTTTTTCTCCATTTCACTCACTCTTGTCTCTTGTTCTTGAGACTGATCTTCACACTTTCATATAGAGTATTTGCACTTAAGCCGTTGTTTCTTTCTGTTTACTAGCTTACTAGAAACTTCCCAGAATATAACAACGAAAGAAATAAAAATAAAGACCAGCTCGACAACGATATAAGCTATAGCTTAGTCTAGAGGTTAGAGTCATGGTCTAGCCAAATGAGAGGATTATTGGTGTTAAGGCTTTGTTGAGAGACACGTTTTTCTTATGAATTTCTTGAATTTCTACATCTTCCAAGTCTTCTGAGCAAAGGACATGTTTGAATATGGAAGCTAGCAATGGTGTGTCCTCCAGAGAGGTTTAGACATTCTACTCTAGTTATGATAAGGTTTTTCTTTCCATTCCAGAGATTTTTTTCTTACAGTCCAAGATAATCGATCTAGAAATGTCTTCCTCCACTAACCAAGAAGAGATTTGCTTTTATTCCAGGGTAGTGAGTAATCTCTTTTTAGAATGGAGGCCAAGAACCTCACCAACCACCTGATAAAAACTTTGAGTCTCCTAAGTTTGCAGTTCTCCTGTGGTAAAATCCCCTGCACATGTAGATAAATCTCTGGCATTCATCACCTATCCTGAAGGAGATGGATTATGAGAAGCTGAGGCAAGTTACTGCTTTAGTTGTTGCTTTTTGCTCAAACAAAAAATGATTTCTCTGACCCAAAAGTCTTGTGTTCTTCAGTTGAGGGTGTGTGTGTGTGTGTGTGTGTGTGCGCGCGCGCGCGTGTGTGCATGTGTGTGTGTATGAAACTGCAGACTTACTACTTTGCCAACAGAAGAAAACAACAGAACTTTCATAGTTGCTAAGAAGCTGCTGGCACTTCTCTTCTTACTTTTGAAAGGGGATAGCCTCTTCTGTTTAATAGCTATTTTTCAAGTCCAAACAACTTTTCTTCATGTAGAAAACCTACTTAACTAAAAGCTAACTTCAGGTCTAACTGTTGCGCACAACTGATCTATATTTTCACTAGAAAGAAACTTCTCTAAGACTTGGATAATTGAATAAACAGTGATGTCACTGGAGTAAAATGATGAAAAGAAGTGGTCTTTTAAATTCCATATACTTGGAACATATTTTTCAGCATGCAGTAGCTGTGTAACCTTGAGCACCTTACTCAACTTCTTTGAGCTTTGATGACCTAATGGACAAAAATGAATTATGGGATATGGAAAGGATTTTAAATTATGTATGTAGAGCAACTGTCAGAATACCAGGAAGTCAATACTCTAAAAATATTAATTCCCTCTTTTTTTTTTTTTAAGATTACCATCAGGCTTTTAAACTGAATGTTTATAAATTCTTTTGTATTTTAAATTCACAGACATACACACAGAAAGTTTCAAAAGAATTTATTTAGTACTGCTTAGAGTGCATTTTCTAAGTTGTCACTTATGATCATTTGAGCACTGTAGAATTTATCTGGTGGTTCTGGGAGTTTTTTGTGATTTTGGTTTTGGTTTCCTTTGGTAGATAGGTTAACCAAGACCTAGAGGAAATTAAATGCCTTGGCAAAGGAGAAGATATATTAACATTGATAACTTTTCAGCTATTAATTATCTAAAAATATAGAAAATTCTTGATGATAACAGAATGCAAGTTAGTGATTACAGAAACAACTTTTTAGGTACCATGAATTCAGTCATTTCTTGTCCTGTTTTCTGATACTGTCCCACCTGCTTCTTAGAAGAGGAGAAGTCATCAGCTAAAAATATGTTAATTAAAAATAGAGAATGCTTTCCAAAAAAAATGTGTGTATGTGTGTTGTAATATGGTATAGCACCTACAACTTTTTGGATTTATAGACTCTTTAATGTTCATACTATAAATGAGTATATGGCAACCATCAACTCATGCTATTCTTTTCACTTTATATATTATTTTAACTCCTTTAAAATAATTGTTTCCAATGAAAAACAGTATGAACAGAATTTTTCCATTGTGCCATAAGAAAAATAATATGAGCAGGTTTTTTTCCAAAAAAAAAGAAAGCAATCAGAATTACAGTAAATGAAATTCTTGAAAATAATTTTTCTCTAAATTAAAACCCCAGATAAAAGAAAAATCTTCCTTAATATTCTCAGTTTTTTATTATTAATTTAAAATAATTTAGGAAAATACTATTGTTTTAATTACAGTGATGTTTTATTATTGTTAAAGCAACAATTACCTAATATAAACTCAGAAGAGTTCCCAGCATTGACTTGACATCATTGCAGATTGCAGAAAAAAAAATTCTTGATTTATTCCCAGAAAACAATAAAGCTTTCTCATCAATTCAAACCTATCAATGATGTAATTTCTTTACAGAATTTTTTCATTTAAATTTATTATCTGGAGGGAAAGTGATAATGTTTATGGACCATATTAGCTACGGAAACATATTTTTCATTAGAAATCAATCGTCTCTTCTTTTAGTATCTGTGGTCATAGATCAGCAAAACAAGTGTTAGTAAATTGGAAGCCACTTTGTAAAGCATGTTGTGTGCTTCACAATCCTCAGAATTACACTTTTTTCCTCATTGTTCAAGGATCTGTCATGGAGAAACAAACTTCTAGGATAGCTCCAGAAAATGTGATTGCCACTTTATAGATCTTTGGGGAAAATTATAAAGTACCTCTATGTGACTTTCCAATATGAATCTTTCATTATAACAAGAAAGAATGACACTCTTTTCTTCAATCTAATGATGTTACATTTTATGAGATTTCAAGTCAATGGAATTATCTTTGATGCCAGATGTTACTTATGAAGCAATAGGTGATCTATCTTAATCACAGATTAGTCATCTATGAAAGTATGATGTCTTTCCAATGATGTTCTCCATAATAAGAACCAAGACACTGAGAAATAACTGTGATCCATGATAAATAGCCATCTTGCATCAGAAACTACTTTCATTAATTCTTGAAAGAAAGGGTGGGGGAAACCCACAGCAGGAATATATGTAGTGTAATGCAGCAGACTCTGATCTTTAGCAGAGAGCAGGTGTGCCGTACCTTCCCTGGTAGATGAATTCCTGAATTCTTGCGTGTAAATCAAGTAAAACATTTAATCCTGTAATTTGGCTCCCACAAAATCAAGCGACTCATATACTGAAAGTCTTTGCATCCTCTTTAAAGTGCCAAATTCTCTCATACTTATTAGATTCACTTTGAACATTTTCCAGGCAAAATCTGAAAGGAACAAAAATGTAGCAGAAAGACAAGTAGCCCCCAGCTTATGAGGGATTGGAATGTAACCCTATTTATACATTAATACATGTGTTCTATAATGGTTGCATTCCAAAATGGATTCACAAAGACCTAATTGCCAAGTGAAGTATTATCTTTTGCTTAGATAGATAGATAGGTAGGTAGAGATAAGGAATTGTGGTGAGTAATCATTTTATCCTCTAAATTTCCAGAGAAAAGATTTGTCTTATGAATTTTAGAATTCTTCTTCCATACTGGCTTGTAATTTTCTGCATACATGTCATCTCTCCTTCTACAATTTAAAAATATTTCAGGTCAGGTACAACTGAAAAATACTTTTTGAACCAGAAAAGTTGCTAAATTAGATATACAGAAGATGAGCACAAGATCACCTTGAAGAAGATTTTTTTGACTCATAAACACCTAATTACCCTCTATATTAAGCAGTCAATTTTGCAAGCTGCTATTTCCCCAGAGAAAATGTAAAACAACATCCTGTGTGGCCCGACAAAGTCTGTGTCTTGCAAACATCTTGATTCAGATTTGATTCACGAGTAGAAAGATGGGTAAATTGATATGGAGTTAAGAAGGCTTTGGGAAAAGAAATCACATCTCTCTCCCTAACTTCCAATTTAATAGAAGCTCCGAGAGATTGAGATGGTCTCAAGAAGAACTGCGAATGGGAAAAAGAAACTAGGTCTCCAAAAAGAAACAACATAGGAAGAAGTGAGTAGTTAGGTCCAGCAATCCAGGCTCCACACCAAGACTAATGGTTGAGTCCATCCCCCTGATAAAGTGGGCTGTTTTTTAAAACAACATCTTAGTAAAGAATTCAAGGTAAAAATGTCTAGTCTTCAACAGAGTGGCACTACTGGAGCTTGTGCAGAGACTGAACCAGCAGGGTTTCTTTGGCCACATCATGGACAAGGTTGTGTGTACCTGTGATGCTTAAGTTTCAACCACGTCAAAAGCAAAGACATTTGAAAGCAACCCTAACCTCTTTTGATTAATTACCTTTTTTGTTTAGACAACTGAGAAGAAAAAAGCTTTAAAAGAAGATACTAGATTCTGCTAACCAGGGCAAAAGTATGTGAGAAATAATCAGGAGTCGGGAGAAATAGAGAGAGATGTGATAATATTTAGAATCTATACCTTATTCAGCAAGTATTTATACTTATAACTCTATTATTTAGCTTAAATTTTGATGTTTAAAAGATAGCAATTTAAACTTGAGATGGGAATGTAAGCAAGGCATTTGATTTGTGGAGATACAGATTGAGGGCACCATGAAACTTTAAAGAAGCTTTATATGACAGGAATAATGATTTATTTTGATGTCTAATTATATATCAAGACTTACAATATTCCTTTTTACTAGTGTATTTGTAAAACTAACCCCATACTTACTCTTAACAATTTGGGTTGGTGACATTGTAACCCTCATGTAAAATAGTAATGGAGATGATTTTTCTGAAATAAGTAACCAAAATTTAGGGGCTAGAATTAAGGACTAGAAAAAGAAAATCAGGTGAAAATTTATGTGTGTATGTAAGAAAGTGTTGTTTGGAATAAAAGAAACTAAGTTTTTGTAAGTGAAGTGTAGAGGAATTTGGCAGTGTGTAACCTAGTCAACAGATTCTTCCAGAAAGAAAGTACTAACTTTTCCACACATGGTATGGTGACTGATACTCTTATATCTGTCCGCCCACTGAGAACATTTTTAAAAACTAACTATAGTATTTTAATAGTATTTTTGAAGGTGTTGGAGAGTTTTTATGGCGAAAATAATTTGGGGCAAAAATCCCAAAGAAAAAAGCACAGAAACAAGCCTGGTGTTTTTCTCAATAAGCATTGCTGATGTATAAGTTGTAGTCCCATTTCAAGCTGTAGTGTAGCAGAAAGCAGTGGCTGAGAAGCTAAGCAGATTTGGAATGATCTCATGGAAGAGTGTATAATATTGAAATTTAGGAACTACCAAGGAAGACCATTTGATAAACATCTCAAGCTTTCTGTTGGGATTTCTAAATAGCTATATTGCAGAAGTAAGAGCTAATCACATCGAATCCTGCCTTTATAAAACTGAGTTAAGGTTATCTGCATCTTTTCTAACAGTAAACCAAAAGCAACAGGAAATCTTCCCTGAGAAAGATAATCTCATTGAGAACCTCAAAATCAACAAAATTTATTTTCACAATGTCCAACATTTAATAAAAAATTACCTATTATATTAGGCAATAAGATCACAATGCTAAAAAAGAAAAAAAAAGATAATAGACATGCTCTCAGAAGAGCCATATATTAGAATTATCAAGCATGGAGTTTAAAATATTTGTTATCAATTTATTCAGGAAAATAAAATACAAATTATAGTCGGTAGAATTTTAGAATCAGTAAAAAATAAATAAATAAAATGGAAATTCCAAAGCTAAAATTTCAATAACTGAAAGTAAGGACTCAAAAATGGAGTCAGCCAAGTTACATATAGTTGAAGTGAAGGTTAATAAACTGGAAAATAGGTCATTAGAAAATATCTACACTGGCACATAAAGAGAAAAAGATGAAATATGCAAAAATAGTCACAACAGAAACATGGGATAGGGTTTAAAAGGTCTAATACCTGTTCAGTTAGAACCCAAAGAGCTATATTTGAAAGGTTAGAACAAATATTTTCAAAAAATTACAAAGCATAGTAAACTTTGAAGAATTTTAATTAAATTCATTTTCTTGATTGTTAAAATATCTTACTTTCTCTAAAATTTTTAAATTGTATTTCTGAAATAATAATAATAACAGTATCTCTACTCTATAGTCTTTATGTATATTAACTCATTTAATGCTCACAACAATGCTACAAAATAGGTTGGGAAACTGTGGCTCAGAAAAGTTATATAATTTTCCCACAGTCTCAAATCTAGTATATGGCAAAACCAGAATTCAAGCACTGGTCTCTAGTTTTTGAGTCCAGGTCCTAACCATTTTGCCTGCTTTTATATAAATGATGAATGACACTATTATATCAAAATGTTAAAGCCTTTCCCAAGGAATATAAGCCCAGATTAAACATTCTAATTGTAGCTAATTGCAGTAAAATATTGACAGAAGATTGCCAAGTATGTATCTTCAAAAAGTATAAAATGCTTTAAAGGCTAAAATACAGACAAAGTGAATTGCTTGAAAAAATTCACCACTGATCTGCAAGTGTCAAGAAGCCTCCATAGACACAGAGTGGTCAACTGTGCCATTGACTCTTAGCTCTCATAATATCCTTTCAACACATTTTTCTTATTACTTAAGCTAGTTTGATTTGTTCTACTTTTAATTTGCTCCACTTTTGTCAAAAGTAAAAATACATGGAGTACAGGAGGAACTTTCAACAAGTCACTGTATACTCTTAGATCTCTTTTCCCCTCACCACTAAATTAAAGAATCAATAATAACAGTAAGAGAAATAATCAAATAATAATGTCTAATTATCAAGCACTTATAATATGCCAATCAGTTTATAATCATTATTTTGTTTAATGCATAAAACATATGCAGACCAGACCTCAGCAGAGGGAATCGCGATCACTTTTTGAAGAGTGCGTTGGCTGGTTGGTGATGTAGTTATTGAACAGGTCTAGAGACAGGCTAATATATTCCAGCATCAAGTGAGTTAAAGAAACAGGAAAGTTATTTTGAATCTCATCTAAATATAATATCTCTTCACATAAGTATAATAAATCAATATTCCAAAACACCAAAGTAACAGATAGTAACAGTTAAAATGTATTGAGTGTTTACGTATAGCACTAGAAACTTTGCTAAAGAATTTTACTTATTTTCTATTATTTAATCCTCATAACAACCATATGAAGTAGGTGTTATCCTTTTTACAGATGAAAAAGCTGAGGCTCAGAGAAAGTGAGCAACTTTAACAATTATAGATACAACCAGATTTATCGCCATGGATGCAGTTTTTTAATTTAAGATTTTTTTATGTTAATTAGAGCACAACTAAGCTCCTACAATAGAGATAAATAAAATTGATTAACAAGGTCGAAGTTTATTTCTCAATTACATGCAATTCAGGGTTAGAAGGAGGCCTCTACCTGCCTCTGCACACCATTCCATCTCTAGGTCCATGGATTCTGGTCTTACACTCAACTTTTCTCAGACAAAGAGAAGGGAGTCTCTTGTTTCAAGGCACAACTTGGAAAGTGTACACACATATCCATGGCATATAATGTGGAAGAGCAATTACTAAAACATTATGAGTATATTTCACTTTGCAATAGACAAGACCATGCATATGCAAAGCATATCAATAAGGTTTTTTGCTATGTGCAATATAAGAGAGAAGTGCATAATGTCTTTTTGTATGGTTTATTACTGAAAAATGTACTATGGGGGGTAATATTTTTCTTTTGCAGTGCACACTAGAAAGTATGTGCTAGGATTAATCTTAACAGAACAGCATTTCTATGTCTAACAAGGAAAAACACTGCTCTACAATGAAAACTAATAAATAAAACAAATAAAAACAGGCTATACCAGAATGTCAATCCCACACATATCCAGTTGGTAGTCAATTATATCTTCTATAGAGTTGACTCAGTATTGAAAGACATAGTGGAATCTTTCATTAGGACCACATTTCATCTACCAAATATATACATCTTTCAACATGTTTGTGAAAAATTTGGCAATAAATAAGTGACTCGTTTTCCACATTGAAGTATACCGGCAGTCAAGGGAGAAGGGGAGATGTTCACCAAATTAAAATAGGATATGATACGAAAAACTTGACTTCATGACACAATAATTCCCAGAAGACCATTTAAACGATGACATGAAGTTTGTTTTAGTGGTCCATCACAGGGATATGTGTAGTACCTTGAAGAGTCTAAACCCATCATTTCAGCATCAAAATATTGCAATTTCTGTTATTGAAGGCAAAAGCAAAAGTATTAAAATGAGATAACAGCATTTTGTACTTTCCTAGCATTTTAATTTATTTCTCATTGATTGGAGAAAGAAATTTTTCGTTTTTTTTAGTGTCATAGGATACATTGCAACATCTAAATGCTGCAATAGAACAAATTTTTGGAATTGAAAGTAAGCAGCAAAAAATAAATCAGGAATTAATGAACCTGGAAGCTGAATAAAAATGTCTCGTGGACTGAAAAAAAAGTTTGATTCAGCCGGCTGGGTGTGTGTTGCCTCAAACCTATAATCTCAGCACTTTGGGAGGCTGAGGTGAGAGGATTGCCTGAGCCCATGGGTTCTGCCTCAGCCTGGCAACTTGGTGAGACCTCATCTCTACAATATATCAAAAAATTAGCTGGGTATGGTGGCACACATCTGTAGTTCCAGCTACTTGGAAGGATGAGACAGAAGGATCACCTGAGCCCAGCAGGCCAAGGCTGTGGTAGCTATGGGCATACCACTGCGCTCCAGCCTGGACAACAGAGTGTGACTCTAAATCAAAACAGAAAAAAAAAAAAAGAAGAAGAAAGCCTGATTCAAATATCCAGAATAATATACAATTAAAGTCATTTACAAGTCTTATTATGACTGAAGGTTTCTACTTTAGTTAAAAACAGGATAAAAAAACTTGGCTGATTCTAATTTACAATTTAAGATAGCTCTGATTAAATTTAATATTGATATCTTGATGAAAGATTAAAAACCATCCTTGTTCTCACAAATATGGCATGGGTATAATTGCCAATTGAAAATATTATATAAAACATTTTAAAATATAATTTAAAATAGATGGTTTGTATGCATGCTGAATGCTGTGAAGAGTTTTGTAGATTCTAAAAGCTGAGAAAAACTATTCTAAATGTTACAACCATTATTCTCAGATACTGTTTAGAGAAGATTTATGGAATGAAAGAAATTTCTATCTGGCATTTACTTCAATATGTAAACAAGCAGAAATTACAGAAGCGCAAAAAAGTGGGAAGTCATTCAGTGAATTTCAGAGCACTGTAAATTTGAATATAATTTTATTTCTAAACTGCCAATGCAATTGACGAATCCATCCATTTCAATCAAAGTATATTTTAATAGTGTATTGCTATAATATCAGCTTTGAAATTGAGATTCTTCATTATATGAACTATCTTGCTTCCCTATTGACATTTACACTATTTTTATTGATCCTTTCTATTGATTCTGAAACCATCTGTATATCCTTTCAACAGTGAATTAAGAAAAAGAAACCTAATTTAACCGTGTCCATGTTTAATATGTATAGCAGTTTTCCTTTATTATCATATACAACACCCTGTCATCGAGATAATAAAACTAGTTTAACGGAATTAATTTCATATAAAACTAGGATACCTTCTACCGTTTTTGAGGAAGGTTTATTTTTCCATTGATGTGACAATGCTGGTGAACGTTCTTCATATTTTTATCCTTTTAATGTTTTAGCACTTTCTGGACCCACATAACAATCAGAAAAATAGCTAAGGAGGCAGCATCTTCTTTGAATTCTTCCACTGAATGCCCCCTGTTTTCAAAACAGGCATGCAGCAGAGATTCAAGGCTGCAAAACAAGATGAATGGAGCAGAAGAAGATCATTAGAAAGAACAATGTGGCACTCATCATTTTGTGCTGTCACAATACCATCTGTGTTGCACCAGACCAGAGTAACTTTGACATGACAAATAAACCTCTTAGGGGAAATGGGGATTCTATTAATTGTTCCACTGTCTGACCGAACACAAGTGATATACTCTCCTCTAATGTAGCACCATCCACAATTGTTATTATTGAATTAACAATAGCAATGAATTATGATTTTTTAAAATAACGTTTATTTCCTCTGGATGAAAAATAAGACTTAAAGCACCGCAGTCTCACTGGGGTGGTATAAATATATTTATGCATCCTTGTAATTATATTTAATACCTCACCTGAGGGACTGACTCAAGAAATAAATATTGTTTTCTTCCTCCTGTTAATACATATTGTTCAGTGAAACAATGTCATGTGTTCCCACTTTCCTCAGCTGCTAAAAGTGATGAGGTTTTTGGTTCAGATAACTTTTTACCTACCAACATGAACTTTTCTTGAGTGTTACTATTATTAACCACAACAATAATGGCAGCTAATGTCCATTGCGGGTTTCTACATGCCAGTTCTACCAACTATCTGTGTGCATTATCTCATTTAAACCTCACGACAATCTATTTGCGCCCTTTTTAAGGCAATTTTCTAGATCAGGAATTAGCAAACCTTCTTGGGAAATGGCCAAATAATAAATAGTTTAGACTTGGCCAGCATTACTGGCTCTGCCACAGCTACCCAACTGCTACTATGATGCAAAAGCTGAATGTACAGCACATAACCAAGGAAATGTGGTTGTATTCCAGTAATTTTTTTTTCAAAAAAAACAAAAACAGATGGTGGACTGTATGTTTCCTGTGGACCATTGTTTGCCTACCCCTGTTCTGATGATGAAACTGAGGTGTAGTAACTCACCCAAGGACACTAAGTAGTGAGGCCAGCATTTGAAAACAGAGGAAATTGGGCATGGTGGTTCATGCCTGTAATCCTGTAATCCCAGCACTTTGGGAGGTAGAGGCAAGAGAATTTCCTGAGCCCAGGGGTTCGAGACCAGCCTGGGCAACTTGGTGAGATTTCGTCTCTACAATAAAGCAAAAAAATTAGCCGGGTGTGGTGGTATGTTCTTGCAGTTTCAGCTACTTGGAAGGCTGAGATGGAAGGATCACCTGAGCCCAGCAGGTCAAAGCTGTGGTGGCCATGAGCATGCCACTGCATTCTAGCCTGGATGACAGGATGAGACTCCAACTCAAAAAAAGAAAAAGAAAAAAGAAAAGAAAAGAAAACAGAGTAACTCCAGACCCGATTGGTTATCCACTGTGTGACACTGCTTCTAGCATTCTGTAATCTCTCTCATCCTCAGTGTGGACGGTAAGCTTGAGAACATGCGAAAATGCACACGTCTTAACAACTAGCACTGAAATTTCTCTTACAGAGGGAATTTCTCTGTTTTAAAGAAGTCTCACTAATTCACATGGGGAAAATTCAGAAACTAAAGGCAATTGTCAGTAGGGCTCAAAGTAAGAAGAAAGATATGAACAGAAATTGTGACGTATAGCAAGAGACAATATAGAAAAGAGAAAAAAGTTGAACGTGTGATGGGTGATTGTAGCCTGAATTATAGAAAAATGTCAACGGATATGAATGATTTTTCTTAAGAGGAGGAGATTGAGAATTTCTAACATTCTGTTAGTTAGGTTATAAGTAATGGAAGCACCACTCCAAAAGACTTCAAAAACATAGACATTGTCTCACGTGATCTAAAAAGGTAGCAGTAAGCTCCAGGTATGGTATATTCACAACTCCTGCTCTGTTCCTCCGCTATAACCTTGGCTCTCCTGTTTTCTGTGTGAATTCTATTCTTAGAAAGGCTTTCTCCCCAGTAGCAAGATGACTGCCTTCTGCAAACTGAGGCAGCATGCATCTTGTTCATGTGTAGCAGGGAAGAAAAACATCCTGTCTGTTAAGACCGGGGGATATTTCTTCCAAGTAATAATTAGCAGCTCCCAGCTGCCAAAAAAAAAAATCCTAAGTGCTGGAGTTTAATCATGGATTCCTGAACCACTCTTTAGAAAGGAGATGGATTTCCCAACACTGACATACTAGACCACACAGGCTTTGTAGCTGCACGTGTGATCTCTTCTCTTGTCATATGGGCTGTCGGGGGATAGATGGCTACATGGACAAGAATGGGATCCTTTTTGAGAATGAGGGAGACTGAAGACAGGTAAGCAAGATGTTCACCTCTAACTCACATGATAAAATACTTATATAGCCCTGGAACAAGACTGACTAAAAAAACAAACAAACAACAAACAAAACAACAAACAGGGCCTGCTGTTAACATGGAGCTTACTTCTGTTTTAGAAGCTATCGCGTTGTAGCATAGGTCAACGCACCGATGTTTTACATTATGCCAGGCAGTGCGACAGGCTCAGAGTAAAAAAATTCACAGTCACTTGTGGAAGACAGCTCACAAACAGACATTTAGAAACAGTCTACAAGTAGATTAAACAGTGGCAGACCTGGGAGTCTAAGGGTGTACTCAAAACTGGAAGAGTCAGAAAAGGCTTCAAAAAGAGATGGTTTCATGCTGTTTTATCAATTTCATGAGCAGAAATTATAGAAAATGTCAGCAGATATGATTTTTTTAAAAGAGGAGAGGGTTGAGAATTTCTAACATTCTGTTAATTAGGCTACAAGTAATAGAAAGCATCACTCCAACAGGCTTTAAAAACATAGAAATTTTCTCACATAATCTAAAAATGTAGGATAAGGTCCAGTTTTGATATAGTCACAGCTCCCGCTGAATTCCTCTGCTATAACCTTGGCTCGCCCATAATGTGTGTCAATTCTATTATTAGAAGGGCTTTCTAATAATTAGGCTATTGACACATAATCCTAATATAAATATTCAACAATAAAATGTTTTTCTCACAAAAGTACAGATATGGCTGTGTCTTTCACAATATCACAATATTTTTGAAAAGGAATTATCTTAGTCACCAGTAAAATCTAGAAGTGTCGTGTGCATAAACTCTACCTAAATATGCAGAGACGTATGTATCAGCGCAGACATTTGCACTCTAGAGAGCACATGTGTTCACATACATTGGCATTCCCTTACAAATCTAGAAATCAAACCTAGGTATTAGTGGTGAAACCATACAGTGAACACAGAAATAGAATTTTAACTTGTACAGAAGAAACATATTTTTAAATTGCTGCAGCTTTCTCTAAATGTGTAATTTATTTTGAAATGGGAACATATTTTATCTACAGGGTATTCATTTTCTTAATAACTGAATCTGGCATACCTTGCTGAGAAGACAGCTTGCACTTGCACTTAAGAGAAGCACTCGTGGTTATAGGTAGTTGAACATTTTAGAAGGGAAATCACTTAACCTACTCAATTTAGAGCTTTAGAAGGAATACATTAATGTGTAAAGGAAAGAAGACTGAAAGCATAAATGCTTTTAAATTATCTTTTCCCTAGATAAAATTTATAGTGCCATGACTTTCAAGCATACATTAAAAATTCAACAATATGGGTTTTTTCTTGGAATTATTTTAAGACAGGGCTTCTTAACTATGCTATTGATATTTGAGGCTGGATAATACTTTTTTATGGTCTGTTCTATGCATTATAGGATGTTTAGCAGAACTTCTACCCTCTACTTACCAGATGCCAATAGTACTTACTAGTCATGACAATCAAAAAAATGTCTCCACCTACTGTCAAACATCTCCTGGTGAGCAAAATTTCCCCTGAATGAGAACCAGTGTCTAAAGGAATAATTTTAACACCCATCTAAAGCTTAATAATATTATGTAGCAATTAGATTTTTATCTAATATTAATTTTCAATATTATAATAATCATTTGTGAAAATAATGAGCAAGATGCTTCCAGAGTAAAAGTATAGGTTATCTACAAAGTATGTATAAGTTACTGAAATAGCTTAAGGTTCATAAGAATCACGGGGTTAATACAGATAAAAGTCAATTCATAGCAGTTCCAAAATTGATTGAAACATATAAAGGTATCACTTCTGGTCTTGGATCTATGGTCAGCACCCCCAAATAAGCCTGAATTATCTAAGAAATATGAAAAATACATGGTGAAAAAAACCCACAACCTCAACTGGGATAAACAAGGCAAGGTTGAGGATTTAGGAGCAATTTAAAAAGTGGAGATAACTGAAGGATTCAAAAAGCAGGGGTGGCTGGGCTCAGTGACTCATGCCTCGTCTATAGGAGGCCAAGGTGGGAGGATCGTTTGAGCCCAGGAGTTCACAACCAGCATGGGCAACATAGAGAAATCTCATCTTTACCAAAAAAAAAAAAAAAAAACTTGTTAAAGCCTAATTTACCAGTGATTCTCAGGGAATCAAAGACTAAGTAACCACCAGAGTCAGTCTTTATTTTGTAGCTATCTTAGGGACCTAAATAATATAGAAAAGATAGAGATCATTCTGGCTAGAGAATCCTAGGAGACTTTTGTTTAACCATCTTATAAGGAAATATCATTAGATAGAGACTAATCTCTTCTTAAGTGTCATTCAAATATTTTTCACATACAAATCAATACATACACATTTTCATATTCATTATCATAACATCTCTGTCAATCTGGCTCCCTCTTTAAAATGTCTAACATGTTGTCTGTCACATAGTAGGCGCAAATAGATGTTTTAAATAAATAATTGAATATTGGATAAATGAATGAATTCTGTTTCTACTATCACCATAATGACCAACATTTCACAAAAACAGCACTTAACAAGAAAGTCTTTCTTTGAGAGATCTTTATCTTTTTTTGACATTCTATGATGTATAATATTTTCTTCCAAAAATTAATCCAGATTCCAAAACCTTCAACTTTTCATGACTTAGTATCTGCAATAGTACTTTTAATGCCCTGACACTTGTAGGTAACCAACAGTACACGTTAGATAAGGAAAAAAAAATAGTTTCTTATCTGGAAACTCCAAAACTAATATAGTAAAGGAAAAAAAATTGGAGATATGACATACAGTATTATAAAGCACTTACCTGCTATGTAAAAGAATGGCCATACATTAATTCAAAATAACCCAGCCTTTGAGGTTGGGTGGGGTGTGGGGCAAAACCCATGGAGTCTTTGGCTCAAAACTAAAATGAGTTTTGGAGTGACTAGCAAAGTTTTAAAACAGAGTTTATTAGCAAGAAGAAGAGAAGGAAAAAGGAAGATCCATGGAAGAAAGACCTGACATGGGCAAGTTTCTCAAAAAGAATAATTGTACCTGAGTTTAGTGGCTCAGCCTGTAATCCCAGCACTTTGGGAGGCCGAGGAGAGTGGTTTGCCTGAGCTGATGGGTTCAAGACCAGCCCCTGCAAATTGGCTAGACCTGGTCTCTACAATAAATCAAAAATTAGCTGGGCATGGTAGCACGCATCTGTAGTTCCCGCTACTTGGGAGGCTAAGGTGGAAGTATCGCCAGAGCCCAGCGGGTCCACCCTGGGGTGGCCGTGATCATGCCACTGCACTCTAGCCTGGGGGACGGAATGAGACTCCGATTCAAAAAAAAAAAAAGAATAATTGCACTTTTGCTCTCTACTACAAGCTAGATGTGTGCTCTGGACTCCAAGCTAGAGATAGCTACCTAGTGATTGATATGCTAATGAGGGTAGAGCACAGGTGCCCTCTCTGCCTCTGGTGGGAGGAGGGGTGGTCTTATATCATTTCTATGGCTTTGATCAGCTAGGAAGTGGGTTGAGCCTTTTACCTTCAACAGGTAACCTAGAGGGTTTTTAGTGATTATGAGCTGAAAGGTTGGGCTGTCCTATCTGATGGGATTTTCTTTTGAGTATCTGAGGGGGTGACGTAGGCCTCCAGCCGGACTTGCAGTAAAGTGTAATTGTAAAAATGTCTGAATGCTTCCTAATACCTACCTATGGAAAATGTATCTATCCATGTCTATCCTGTACTAGTTACCCTGCCTCACCTTGAGTAACCCAGTCTTCACATAGTCTTCTGGCTTGGTTACAGAGAAAGCTCAAAACAGGTTTTATGTTTTAAGAACTGCATAAAAGCAAAATTCTTTTAAATCCTCTTCATATTTTAGGGCTCCATATGTTTAAATGTTAAGATTCCTTGATGTTAGGTCTATAAACAAAATAATGATGAATATTTAGAATGTATGGATTTCACAGATCCTGAGGCAAAGTTATAGTAGGGTGTCGAAGTCAGATATACCATCAAAGGGGCAGAAGGATATACTCATTTTCATGTTCTTATATGACATAAAGAGAGAGCAGTAGTTTTCACTTCTGCCTACATAATATAATCACCTCTAGAGGATAACAAAGTACTGCTGTCCAGATGCCATCCTTAGAAATTCCGATTTAATTGTTCTGGTTTGGGATCAGAGCCTCAATATTTGTTCAGAGCCCACAGGTAATTCCAATATATAAACACGAGATTTAGGCATAAATAAAAGCTAAGGAACCAGTATCAAGAATGAGGAAGAAATAAAAGTTAGTCATCAAGGTCATTACTTGATATTTTTATTATTTGCCAGTGTAGTTTATTAGGTGTATCATATTCAGGAAACAAGATAACCTCTGTCAGTATACAGCAGTGTTTTCAACAGTACGAGCTCCAGGATTGGAATTTTTCTTGCTGCATAGCAACATGAATTACAAATATCTCCTCTTTCCTCTCACTAAAATCTTTGTTAGCATTGTCAAAATTGTGACACATTTTTCAATATTAAAAGATATAGGGCAACCTCCTCACATCCCTTCCCACTGTGGGAGCTTTTCTGTCCTCTCAATAAATCCCGCTTTCTCAAAGAAAAAAAAGAAAAAAAAATATATATATATGTATATATAAAAAATATTTTATTGTATGAAGCAATATGGTTCTTTCAGAAAAGAGATCTTTTTCTCCTCCAAAGTTAACACTAAAAACAAAAAGTAGAGAAAAATCTAGCTAATCCCATTATAAGTCAATAGTCAAGTTATTCATATCACTAGAAAGTGATGACATGAAATTATGAACAGATTTCCCATAATTGAGAATTTAAAAGGAAATCATTGTCTTTTGTCTGAATTCTCCCATTATAGCGTTTTACCTGAAAATTAAGTGTATAGCTTTTGATCTAAAGAACAACAATGATGAAGTGAAAATGTAATCTCATCAAAGTAACAGCATAAACTTGAGCTGGGACCACATCAGTTGCAGGTATTTTGAAGGCCAAGGTAAAATGAGGCTTCATATAGAGTAAACCTCTATGAAACTTACAGATAACATACAATTTTGCACATACTTTCTCTAAGTCTGCAATAAAATGAGAGCAAACCATTTTAAAAATTACATTAAAGGCATGAATGCTCGAGAACAAAGAGAATGAGACACAGCAACAACAGAACTTGTAAACAACTTGAGAGAGCTGAAAACTAAGCCTACAATGGGAGATCAAATCTTAGGAATTAGAGACGGTAGTTATCTCTGATAGTGGAGCTGCAGGAAGAGATTGAAAACAGGCTTTTGCTTCTCCTCAGCCCCACCAGAGGACATGAGTTTTGTTGTTGTTGTTTCTTTCTTTTGTTTTTTTTTTAGAGTTGGAGTCTCACTCTGTCGCCCAGACTGGAGTGCAGTGGCCGCTCCCAGTCACCGCAGCCTCGACCTGCTGGGCTCCGGCAATCCTTCCGCCTCAGCTTTCCAAGTAGCCGGAATTACAGGCACATGCTACCACACCCGGCTAATTTTTTGATTTATTGTGGAGATGAGGTCTCGCCAAGTTGCCCAGGTGGGTCTCGAACCCACGGACTCAGGCAATCCACTCACCTTGGCCTCCCAAAGAGCTGGGTTTACAAACTGAGCCGCTGAGCCCGGCTATGAGTTTTACTCTATAGAGAGGTTATTACAAAAAGGCCCAAACATGGCTACTGACTGTGTACTATTTCTTTTTTTTTTTGAGTTGGAGTCTCACTCTGTAGTCCAGACTGGAGTGCAGTGGCTGCTCCTGGCCACTGCAGCCTTGACCTGCTGGGCTCCGGCGATCCATCCACTTCAGCCTTCCAAGTAGCTGGAACTACAGGCGTGCGCCACCACGCCCGGCTAATTTTTTATTTATTGTAGAGATGAGGTCTTGCCAAGTTGCCCAGGCAGGTCTCGAACCCACGGGCTCAGGCAATCCATTCACCTCAGCCTCCCAAAGGCGCGGGATTACAGGCTGAGCCACCGAGCCCGGCTATGTGTACTATTTCTACACCTCATTGTGATTGATCTAGGGGTAGATCCCTCTAAGACTATTCTGATGGAACTATCAAAGCCAAACGACCTTTTCTTCAAGTTGGGAAATTGAAAGGATATAATCCAGGAAATGCTAGGAAGGCTATATATTTGTATATACCAAAAAAGGAGAGTGAAAAGTTTTAAGTCCTAAAACATAAAGGTAGTTGTTCAAGTTGAACTAGAAGTCAGTGAAGACTTCTCTATACAATGCTGGAAAAAAATAATTGTTCTAAGACAAGGAAGCAGTTTGTTAAGCAAGTTGTAGACTGTAATGTGTGCCTGCCTCAATTCAATATCCAATAGTAGGAAAACATCAGAGTATTGGAGTGCTGGCTTTCTTTCCCAGGATTCAACAGGGTCCTCCCATGAAAGACATCAAGCCGTAACCCAAGCTTTTCCATCTGGAAAAAGAAAGGCCACCTTAAAACAAAACCTTTTTAAAAAGATACATTTTTTTGCATTTGGCCATTAAGTTGTGACATCTAAAACTCATACTTAATGCATCCTAAAGATTGTAAAAATCAAATTTTCTGCCTTACCTTAACATCAAAGTTTGTGTTTGCAAATGTTAGGAAGAGAGAATTACTGTGGTAGCTAAGCCTGGAACCCCAAAAGAACCAATAGAATGGAGAAATCTGTTCTGCCAGACCGCTCTCGGTTTTTTTTTTTTTTGTTCTAAACGCCCTACCTGAAAAAAATATTAACTTTTCCCTAAGAGTACCAGCAAATAAAATATAGACGCTAGACTCTGAGCATTGAGGAAGCTCTGCTTTACCACTCCAGCCTATTGCCTTATCCTGATTTGGACAGTGGTTTAAGCCAAAGGCATGAGCTGAGATATGACAGATAAAAAAGGTGTGAGTCCTAATGCCAAGAAACAGAAAAACACAAAAGAGATGTTCAGATACAAAGATCTTGATTTCACGATTTCTAATTTTATTTACTGCTAAAGGATTCCTGCCCAACGAAACTTACAGGCAACTATACACAGAGTATAAAAAGAGAGAAAGAGAAAAAAGGGAGGAAGTGGGGAAGAAGAAAGAGGAAGAAGAAATAGTCCCACAACTAGGAAGTGAGACAATACCTTAACCCTCAGAAAATCAAGGAATAAAAAAATAATGGTTCTTGCTGACCACACTGCCCCGCCTTCAATCCAGCAAAGTGCCACACAGAGGATTCTCCTGGATTCATGGCTTCTACAGTGGGAGAGTGAGTTGGCGGAAGATATTCAGCTTTCCCATGATTCTGTCACAGAAGGCTCATCCTTATCTTGTCCCACAGAAAACATTGAGTCCTGGCAGAGTAAGAACACCTTGGATCAGTTGGAAACAAAAATTGGCAGTGGTGCTCACACTGACCAGCATGTAAGTCGTGTCCATTACTCTGCATATGGACCAATGGAGACATCACATCAGATACTAGCCAGCAGCATCACACTGCAGAAAATACAGTCCTCACGTCTACCAGGCTCAAGGCCTAGCCAGCTTCCCCCCACAGCCTTGATGTTAAGTTTTGTTAAGTCTTTCCCAAACCAAGAGACAACTGCAGGTTAGCAGTTACCCACAGCGGGAGCATCTGGTGCTACACAACCCCAGATACTGGATGGAAACTTCAGCAAGCCTTGGTGTTCAGATTAAGCCTACCATAGACTAGAAGGCAAGCCCAAGTTTACATATAACTGTGGAGTATAGTCTCTGGTGCTACACACCCTGTATGACCAAGTAGCACCCAAGACCTCACCTAGTCTCTGAATCCAACACACTACCCTGCCCAAATATAGATGCCAAACAACAGTACTACCCTGCTAGTGAAAACAACTTACAATCCTGCATAATCAGAAGTGATCACAGAGTTCAGTCAGCAGCTTTATCTGAGGGCAGAGGCTAGCCAGTGGTTTCACTAGACCATGTAACATGTAACTTTATTAGTTTTTTTTTTTTGGTGGTGTCATATTTCCAGGATTTTTCATAATCCTTGTATCCTTACATTGATGCCTATGAACTTGAGGAGGTGACCACCTCTTCTGGTCTTTGTATTCACAATAGCAAAAACATGGAACCAACCACGCTGCTCATGGAAGCTGGACTGGATTTTTTAAAAAGTGGTACCTATACACAATGGAATATTATGCAGCCATAAAGAAGGACAAACATATGAACTTTGCAGCAACTTGGATGGATTTAGAGTCTATCATACTCAGTGATCTATCACAGAAACAAAGAACAGAGTGCCATATATTCTCATAAGCAGAACTTGAACTATCATAATACTATAAGAAAGGGCTTGGCAGTAGTGGGAAACTGCTAGAGGAGAGGGGGTGGGATTGGCAGTTAAGGGAAACTGCCAGGGGAGGGAGGCAACACCTCATCTACAAAGGTACCTGCATAACAAACATTTGTATACCTAATCCGGAATTGTCCCCTACATCTATAAAATAAAAAAGTTTAAAGTTTAAAAAAAAGTCACAGAGTGAGGAATAGAGTTTTTAAAATCAAGTTTCAACCATATTCTGCCTATAAGAGACTCACTTTACTAGTAAGGACACACACCAACAAATGTGAAGAGATGGAAAAAGTTACTAACACTACGGAAACAAAAAGAGAACAGGATTAGCTATACTTATATCAGACAAAGAAGACTTTAAGTCAAAAACTATAAAAAGAGACGAGATGCATAGTGATAAAGAGACATAATGATAAAGGAATGACTTCATCAAGAGGACACAACATTTGTAAATATATATACACCCAATATTGGAGCACCTAAATACATACAACAATTATTAAATACTCTTAAGGAAGAGATAGACTGTAATACCATAATAGTAGGAACTTAATACTCTACTTTCAGAAATAAACAGGTAATCCAGACAGAAAATCAATACGGAAACACTGAACTTGAATTACATTTTACTCTAAGTGGACCTAACAGACATATACAGAAGCTTCCATTCAACAGCAGCAGAACACACATGATTATCAAGCATATATAAATTATTCTCTAGAGTAAATCATATGTTAGGTGACAAAACAATTACTAACAAATTTAAGAAGATTAAAATCATATATATTATCTTTTTGGATCACAGTGGCATAAAACTAGAAATCAATCATGGAAGAAATCTTGGAAAATACACAAATATGCAAAAATTAAACAACATGCTCCTAAACAAACAATGGGTCATAGAAGAAATCAAGCAGGAAATTAAAGAAAAATCACATCACAGAAAAGTCTAATTCCAATAGCTTTATTGTTGACTTCTACTAAACAATTAACAAAGAACGGAAACCATTTTTTCTCAAACTCTTTAAAAAAATCAAAATGGAGAGAATATTTCCAAATTCATGAGGCCAGCATTACCCTGATATCAAAGCCAGAAAAGAAAATTACAGGAACAAAAACTTATTGTAAGCAATAACATTTCTGAGGAAGAGGAGAATGAGGAAGAAGAAAGTGAGGAGAAAATTGAGCTGAGCCTCATTCTACCTGCCAAAAAGTAGGAAGGCAGGCCTTAATCAAGTATTCTTCTTAATCAAGTATCTGCCTGCTACATGTGCCATGCACAGTGTTCCCAGGCAAGTTTCAAGAATTTTAAGTGTCTCTTCTTTGTTAAAGAGAAAAGTTTGGGGTGTGGGTTGGATGGAGAGGTCTTGGGCCAGTGACAGGAAAACTGGGGAACTATTCTCCATAGGGCCCTGATGTTCTGGCTGTGTACCGTGCCTGGCGCTTCTTCTTTTTACAGGGGTGAGAGTAACTCAGAACATTTATCCTGACCCCGTCTCTTTACCTGCATATGAGGATTAGGGGTTTGTAACTGAAGCTCAGATTTACACATATGTAATACTTTTCACCTTTTTGGATAGAGGTTGAAATAAAGTGTGTAGGAATTTTGCAACTCAGAAAAAAAAAATCCAATATCCCTGATGAACATAGATGCTAAAATTGTCAAAAATATATTAGCAAGCCAAATGTAATAACAAATTAAGGTATATTTACCATAATCAGGAAGGATTTATCCCTGGGATGCAAGGATAGTTCAACATATGCAAATGATAAGCATAATACAGCACATAACATAAAATTACATGGTCATCTCAAATGCAGAAAAAGTATTTGATAAAACTAAATACATTTGCATAATTAAAAACTCTCAACAGATTAGATTCTCAGTGATGAAAAGCTGAAAGGTTTTCTTTCTAAAGATCAGGGACAAAACAAGGATGCTCACTCTCATCTCTTCTTTGTAACATAGTACTGAGTGTCCTAGTCAGGAAAAATAGACAAGAGAAAGAAATAAAATGCATCCTAATAGGAAAGAAAGAGATGAAATTGTTTCCCTTTGCTGATAACATGATATTATATATATATAGAAAAACCTAAACACTTTACAAAAATATGTTAGAACTGACGATTAAATTCAATAAGTTGCAGAATACAAAATCAACATACAAAAATCAATATCATTTCTATATACTAATAGCAAACTATCCAAAAAAGAAAATAAGAAAACAATATCATTTATAATGGCAACAACAACAACAAAAATATGTAGGTGAAAATTTAACCAAGAAAATAAAATATCTATATATGGAAAACTATAGAACACTGATGAAAGAAGTTAAGAGAAAAACACAAATAAAAGGAAAGAAATCTCATGTTCATGAAGTAAAAGAATTGTAAAAATATCCACACAACCCAAAGCAATTTACAGATTCCATTCAATTCCTAGCAAAATTCCAACTTATTTTTCACAGAAATAGAATAAAACAAGCCAATATGTATGGAATTTTAAAAGATTCTGAATAGCCCTAACATTCTTTAGCAAAAAGAACAAAGCTAGAGGTATTTCTCTCTCTAATTTCAAACCAAAGTCATTGCAATCAAAACAAGATTGTACTGGGATAAAACAGACACACATTGACCAATGATATAGGAAAATAATCCCAGAAATAAATCCATACATTTAAGGTCAACTGATTTTTGATAAAGATGCCAAGAACACACAATGGAGAATAAGCTGTTTCTTTCATAAATGGTATTGGGAAAACTGGATATCCATCTGCAGAAGGATGAAACTGAATCCTTTTCTCACACCATATATTTTTTTAAAATCAACTCAAAATGGATTAAATATGTAGACATAAGACCTGAACCTGTAAAGCTATGAAAACAGAACAAGGGAATAACTCTACAACATTAGTCTGGGAAATGATTTTTTGAAAATGATTCCTGAAGCACAAGCAACAAAAGCAAAAAAGACAGCATCAAATTTAAAAGGTTCTGCACAGAAAAGCAAGCAATTAGCAAGGTGAACAGACTATCCACAGAATGGGAGAAAATTGTTGAAAACTATCTGACAAGAGGTTGATATTCAGAATATATAAGGAACTCAAACAACTCAATGATGAGAAAACAAATAACAATTTAAAATTGGGCAAAAGGACTGAACAGACATTTCTCAAAAGAAGACATACAAATGGCCAATAAACACATGAAAGAAAATGCTCAGTATCATTAGTTTGGAAAACTTAAAACCGCAATGAGGTTTTTTACCTTATACCTGTCAGAATGGCTTTTATTAAAAAGATGAAAGAACGTGTTGGTGAGGATGCAGAGAAAAGGAACTCTTTTACATTGTTGGTCAGTATGTAGGTTAGTAGTTGCCATCTGGGAAGAGTATGGAGGTTCCTTAAAAAAACTAAAAATAGAATTACCATATGATTCAGTATTTTCATTTATGTGTATATATTTAAAAATTTAAATCAACATACTGGCCGGGCTCAGTGGCTCAGCCTGTAATCCCGCGAGGTGAGTGGATTGCCTGAGCCTGCGGGTTCGAGACCCGCCTGGGCAACTTGGCGAGACCTCATCTCTACGATAAATCAAAAAAATTAGCCGCCCGTGGTAGCACGCACCTGTAGTTCCAGCTACTTGGAAGGCCGAGGGGGAAGGATCACCAGAGCCCAGCAGGTCGAGGCTGCGGTGGCCGGGAGCATGCCACTGTACTCCACTCTGGGTGACAGAGTGAGACTCCAACTCAAAAAAAAAAAAAAGAAATCAACATACTAAGAGAATAGCTGCACTCTGTTTTTATGACAGCATTCTTCACGAACCAATATATGGAAGTAACTTAAGTGTTCATTGCCAGATGAGTAGAGAAAGAAAATGCATGGTATATATACAAAATAGAATACTACATTTTGTCCTTTGTGACACTGTGAATGGCTCTGGAGAAGAATATACTAAGTGAGCCAGGCACAGAAAAACAACTGCCACGTAATCTCACTTATGTGTGGAATCAAAAATGATGAGCTCGTAGAATAGATAGGAAAATGACGATTATCAGAGGCTCAGGAGATGGAAAAGGCTCAGGAGATGGAGAATGGAAAGTCGTTGATGAAAGTATATAAAATTTCAGGTAGACAGGAGAAATGTTTTGAGTTCTCTTGCTCAGTGCAGTGACTAGAGTCAATAATAATATACTGTGTATCTCAAAATAATTAAAAGCAAATTTTTTTTTTGAATTGGAGTCTCACTCCATCACCCAGGCTGGAGCACAGTGGCACACTCACGGCCACCCCAGCATCGACCTGCTAGGCTCCAGCGATCCGTTTGCCTCAGCCTTCCAAGTAGCTGGAACTACAGGTGTGCGCTACCATGCCCAGCCAATATTTGATTTATTGTAGAGAGGAGGTCTCACCAATTTACCCAGGGTGGTCTTGAACCCGTGGGCTCAGGCAATCCACTCACCTCAGCCTTCCAAAGTGCTGGGATTACAGGCTGAGCCACCAAGCCTGGCCAAGAGCAAATTTCACATGTTTCATAGTAAAATGATAGGGAAGCAAGATGATGGATATGTTAATTAGCTTGATTTAATCACACTGTGTACATATGTATCAGAGCATCACACTACTTCATAAATGCAAACAATTATGGTTTGTCAAAGATAATACTAATAAAAATAAATTAATTTGTTACATTAAATTATTATGAAACCACAAAAAATAAAATTATACATGTGACAAAACATAGGTGCTACACATTTAGAGTGTACTTTTATGGGCATTTGTCATTTTTGCTACCTATAGCCATCCCCCCTAGGTGGCTAGAATTTTGTATTTTTCACCGAAAGGCAAACCACAGTGACCCACCTTTTGGACCACAAACATGAATACATGATACTAGTAACTCCTCATTCTGGCCCAGAGATTGTTCTAGGAATGGGCACATGGCCATAGTAGTCCAATGAGACTTTGGTATTTTTCTAAATGCAGATTTTAGGTGAAAATTCTACTCTGATCTGAAGAAATGTTTCCATTCAGAAGCAAGTAATGTACTGGAGCCCACATCCAAAGAAAGGTAGAAACAAGATCCCAAGAGAAAGAATCTTGTCACCATTAAGTCTTCAGTTCTCGTGTCTAAGACCTGCAAAGCAACCCTTCCTTTTTTGTGACTTACATTATTTCTCTTCCAACCAATCTTTTCTTCAGCTAGATTTTTGTTCATCATTACCCAAAGAATCTTGGTAACTATAGAATCTAAGAATTTGGCTTTCCACAGAACACTAATTAAACAATTTTAAATTAGAAATATAAAAAAATCTTTTCCAGGTATAAACTGATGGAGTTATGTCTTAACTTTGAGAATCGTCAAGCAGAATTAGCAGAGCATTTAAAGGAAGCCAGATTGTATTTATATATTCTGGATACTGCCATGCTGCGTGCCCCACAAAGTTTAGTTTTCTGGAAAATCTGAAGCTGTATCCACTAACCACCCATCACTATAAGTGAAATCACAAAGTTCACAGAGGTGAAAATAACATCATGACTCTGACCAGCCGCTACTGCCCAGGGTGGCCAATGCGCAGTAAAAATAAAATAAAATCAAAAAGTAAAATGCAGCATCTCCTCCAAGTGCTTCTATGTTTTTATTTAATCTCTTAAGAAACACTCAACTGGCTGGGGGCCGTGACTCACACCTATAATCCCAGCACTTTGGGAGGCCAAGGTGAGAGAATTGCCTGAACTCACCATTCAAGAACAACCTGGGCAACTTGGTGAGACCTAATCTCTACAATAAGTCAAAAAAACTAGCCAGACTTGGTGGCGCGTGCTTGTAGTTTCAGCTACTTGGAAGACTGAGGCGGAAGGATCACCTGAGCTCAGTAGATCAAGATTGTGGTGGCTGTTAGAGTGCCACTGCACTCTAGCCTGGATGACAGAGTATGGCTCCAACTTAAAAAAAAAAAAAAAGAGATAGAAAGAAACAATCACTCAACTACAGTGAAAGGAGAAGCAGTAGGAACTCCGTTCTGGTCTCAAATATTTACATATCTAAGTAATGCCCATCGAATTCTATTTCAAAAACTACAATTCAGACAGTCTTTGGGGGAAAAAAAAAACTCTACCATTAATCAATTGTTGAGAGGGGGTAGAAGTTTACACTAGCTAGTCAGGGAACTATGAGATTTCATGTTCACCTATCATCCCCATATTCATAAAAAGAGAAGAAAATCAGACGAGGTACAGTGGCTCATGCCTGTAATCCCAGGACTTTGGGAGGTGGAGGCAAGAAGATTGCCTGATCCCAGGGACTGGAGACCAGCCTGGGCAACTTGGCGATGCCTTGTCTCTACAATAAAACAAAAAAATAGCGGTTGCAATGGTGTGGCCCTGTAGTTCCAGCTACTTGGAAGGCTGAGGTGGAAGGATCACCTGAGCCCAGCGGATCGAGGTTATGGTGGCCTGTGAGCATGACACTGCACAGGTGACAGAGTGAGACTCTGAAAGAGAGAAGAAAATCAACTCACATGTTATTTAGTGTCAAATGGCAATCTTCTGCTATTATTTAAAATTTGCTTGAAAATGGCATCAAAGTAAATACCTTGTTTTGTGTGTACAATAGAAAGAGATAAAAGGGAACACTTTTAAAAGCAAATAATTTGGGAAGGATTCAGGGAAATAAGTGCATTTTAAATGCTTGATGAGAAAAAAGAAACTTCATGTGTGAAAAATATCTGTGCATACATATATGTGTGTGTGTATCATATGCAAACCAAACAATATTAGATTAGAAATAATCTGGCTAACAAATAGTCTGAGAACATCATCCTGAGTGTGCAAGATTTATAGGTTAAAATTATAATTCAACAGAGCATATTAAGAAGGAAATTTTTAAAAAGCAAATTCAGATATGCATCAGCATTGCTGTTTCTTCTAAATGTATCCAACAAATTACTTCAAGCCATATCATCTTTCTAACTTGTCCACAATTGCCAATTTTAATACTTTTGTTATAACACTGGTGAGCATCTTTTATCAGATATGGTTTTAGAGTTTAATATAATCTGATCAAAATGTATTTATTTTAAACCAATAATATATGTTTTGTGAATAATAACAGAATTAAATAACTCAGGGAATTTGTTCTAATACAAAGTCTAAATTCCTGTAGTCACATTTTTATTTTTTTAATTTTGAAAAAAAAATAGAGATTCACACAAAAATATAAATACTTTACTATACCAAAGACACTGTGGGATGCCTTATAATTTTGCTGAGTCACTCACATAAAAGTAAATTTATATTAAATTACACAATCTTTTAATTGATCAATAAATGTGGTTAAATAGCTGAGACTATAAAATTCACAGCTACTCTGTTCCTCATTTTTGGAACAGCCTCATTCAAGTAAAGTTTAAACAGACCATGAGATGGTTTTTATTGACTCAAACACTGAAGTTAGGCAAGTGTGATTTTTGGCTGTGTGTTGTTTGGGAAATATTATAAAGAAATTGAACTAAAGCAAAATTTTTTGGCCAACCTAAAGAGAATTTACATTGATATTTTCAAATCCGAAAGCTTGGAACATATTGTAGATACATTGAACAAGTTAAAATTCCTCATATCTTAACTCTACAGCTGTTAGATTGAGGCAAACTTTGTGGTTCTAAAACTAGTCTTCAAGGTAAAGGATGCAAAGATAATTCAAGTGGTCACTAGACAACAGCTTCCTAAAGGCTTTAGTTCACATTCTTTATCATCTCAGTATTCTTCCATGTTATGGACTGAATTGTATTTCACCAAAATTTGTACGTTGAAGTCCCAATCCCTAATGCAACTATTTGTAGACAGAACCTTAAAGGAAGTAAATAAGGTTACATGATGTTGTAAGTTGGGGCCCTAATCTGATGGGACTGGTACCTTATGAGAAGCAGAAGAGACACTGGAGATGTCTCTTCTCCCAGGTGCGCACACAGGGAAGGCCATGTGAAGACACAGCGAGAAGGCAGCTGTCTGCAAGCCAGAGAGGCCTCATCAAAACAAGCCCTGAAGTCACCTTAATCTTGGACTTCTAGTCTCCAACACAGTGAGAAAATAAATTTCTATTCTTTAAGCCATCTAGTCTGTGCATTTTTGTTATGGCAGCCCGAGCAGACTAATACACTCTGCATCTCCTGTTTCTGGCTTACTCAGTCAATACTAAACATCTATTGACACTTGTTATCCTTATGTAGAGACCAGCTTGTTCATCCAACGAATCTTTATTTATGTCTACTGTGTGCCAACCATTGCTTTGATTCCAAAGTTGTTGTTTTCCGAATGGTTCTGAAACCAGATGCTTTTTCTCTAGACCATGGGTATTAGTACTAGCCTGCTTTCTTTTCACTTTTTTCCTTCTTTATAACTGTCAAGTTTGAGAGCTGAGTAATATCCACACTGCAGCTAAAGCAGGTCTGAGTGTTACCTTTCCCCATTACTGTTCCTCTGATAAGGAAAAGGGGGAAAAAATTGTAGTTTTTCTAGTGCTATATACTAGATTCTGTATGTATTTCATTTTATTTAGCAAATATTATTCTATAGGATTAGAATTCAAAATACTAGTAATAAAAAATTTTAAATTTAGAACTTTGGTTTTAATAGCTAGAGTTCTACCATCTCAGCAATAATGGTTTCTACCTCTAAAACATCTCCACAAACACTATCATCTTTTTTGTTGTATCTTACCTGAGTCATAACTTGACTTTTCCAGCATCTTTTTTTTTTTTTTGAGTTGGAGTCTCACTCTGTCGCCCAGACTGGAGTGCAGTGGCCGCTTCCGGCCACCGCAGCCTCGACCTGCTGGGCTCTGGCGATCCTTCCGCCTCAGCCTTCCCAGTAGCCGGGATTACATGCGCTACCATGCCCGGCTGATTTTTTTATTTATTGTAGAGATGAGGTCTCGCTGCCCAGGCGGGTCTCGAACCCACGGGCTCTGGCAATCCACTCACTTCAGCCTCCCAAAAGCGCAGGATTACAGGCTGAGCCACCAAACCCGGCCTTTTCCAGCATCTTATGTAAAAGTTGAGATGTTAATAGAGCATAGTGACCCAAGCTGTATAAAATAGAGATGTACGACTACACATCATAGTGGCTCACGTAACCACATATAACGTTTAAATACACACATCATGCACAGAATGAAAATAGAGCTTTCAAGTAGCCTTCCTGGATTTTAACTTACCATTAAATGAGGTGACATCTGCCAATTTCTCTTCAATTAGTAGATGATATGTTGCACAGTGGTGACCTTCAAATCTGTCACATAAGTATGTTTTCGTTTTCTATGCTTAGTTTTATAAGCACTTGGATATGTTCCATTTCGTGGGCATAGGACCATAATTTAAGAATATATAGTAAATATAAGTTTTTTCATCTGCATGACACAGTAACTTGAATAGGTTATATGTGAGACAAGTCCTTAGTTTGTAGAACAGTATTTATAGCGAGAAACAGAAACATCACCAAGTTAACACATGCTCAGTATATATCTATCAACAAGTTTAACTTGGGCTCCTAAAATACTCATCTCAGGGTATAAATGCCAAGCAATACTTTAGGTTTTGCCAAATTTCTAGAACTCGTTCAGAATTTCACAAGAAGCTCTGAATTCTACTAAGTGATATTTCCCTTCCTCTTAATTTGTTTGGTTTGCAGAGGAAGTGACATTTTTCAACACATTTCCAACTTAAATTAGTGTTTTCTGCTTTGAAAACATAATTTCACATCTTGGAGAAACTCAACATTTCTGACTCTGAGTGGCTCTTATGGAAGCAGTCTCTGTTTGTGCTGTCTTTTGCAATGATGTGCTGATTCCAAAGGGCAAAACTTAAACAAATCTGAGTGAGGATAACAGAACTCACGTGACATGGTAGGTTCTTAAATAACTGAACTCTATTCAAACTTATTATTTCTTTTTCAGTTGGTCTACAAAGGAATTGAGCTGGTGGAAAGATTATCCTGCATTCATTTTTATAAGTGTGTGTGTGTTTTATTTCTCAAGAATATTTTCATGTCTTAATGGTTTAGAAAGTGGATGAGTTAAGAAGTTAAGAGATGGAAGAAAAACGAGAAAAAATAACAGTTCTATTGCAAAAGCTTTAAGCATATTTTTGTTTTCCAAAAATGTTCACTGATTGATCATGCCTTTGTTTTACACTGTACTTGTATTAATTAGCTCTGGAGGATATAGCAAAATACCATAGACTGACTGACTAGCTTAAACAATAGAAATTTATTTTCCACAATTCTGGAGGCTGAAATTCAAGGTAAAAGTGAGTCAGGGTTGGTTTCTGGTGGGGACTTTTCCTGGTTTGAATATGTTCACCCTCTGTGTCTTCTCATGATGAAGAGGGAGCGTGAGCTCTCTGGTGTCTCTTCTTCTTTGAAAAAACATCTCTATTTGTATAAAGCTATTGGGGTATAAGTGTACTTTTGTTGCATGCATAGATTGTATAGTAGTGAAGTAAGGTCTTTAGGTTATCATCACCCAAATAATTTGCATCATACCCATTCAGTAAATCCCAGCCTTTTCCCCCATCCCACCCTCTCACCCTTCCGAGTCTCCGTCGTCTATCATTCCACACTCTACCTCCACGTGTACACAATACTTAGCTCCCATTTGTAAGTGAGAACATGTGCTATTTGTCTTTCTGTGTCTGAGTTGTTTCACTTACAACGACAGCCTCCGGTTCCATGCATGTGCTACCAAAAAACCGGGCTCGGTGGCTCAGCCTGTCATCCCGCGCCTTTGGGAGGCTGAGGTGAGTGGATTGCCTGAGCCCGTGGGTTCGAGACCCACCTGGGCAGCCAGACCTCATCTCTACAATAAATCAAAAAATCAGCCGGGCGTGGTAGCACATGCCTGTAATTCCGGCTACTCGGAAGGCTGAGGCGAAAGGATCGCCAGAGCCCAGCAGGTCGAGGCTGCGGTGGCCGGGAGCGGCCACTGCACTCCAGTCTGGGCGACCGAGTGAGACTCCAACTCAAAAAAAAAACAAAAAAAAACATGATTACACTTTTCAATTAAAAAAAAAAAGCTGAATAGTGTTCTTGTCTTATAAGGATGCTATTTCTATTAGATCAGTGTTCAACCTTATGATCTCATTTAACTTTACTCCATAAAGGTCCTATGTTCAGATAAAGGAACATATTAGGAGTTAGGGCTTCTGCATATGAATTGGAGGTACACAGACATTCAGTCCACATCAGTAGCATTCCACCCACCAGAACCAAAGGGTGACTTAGCTGGCAGCTGGAAAGTTGTCTTGTAGACGGTAGATTAACCAGAATGCTCTTGTGCTTTCCCTGTAAGTGAAAGGAAGCACACGTTAATTGCTAATAGTTGAGATTATGGGAACTTTTCTTCTCTGCTTGGTGGTGATAGTAAAACCATGCAGCACAGCCTCAAGAAAACCCTTTTATATAAAAACCTATAAACAAATGATACATGTTGAGCATTTCAGTGTATTAATTTTTTCAAGCTGTTCATGTTCCAGACTGTATTATCTTAGATATAGATTCACAAAGATTACCTACAAAAGAAGCAAATCAAATAACAAATATTTTCTGAGCCCCTATTATGTGAAACCATTACTACCCATTCTAAGAGGGCTCTTCCACAAGATCTATATGGCTATTTCTAATAGTTTGCAGCACCAATAAACACCATACATCCAAGCGTTGTGTAATGACCCTATTGTTACACATGAGGCTTTCCTACAGAGCCCTTTATTGCTAATCTAAAATGAAAGGGATGTTGCTCCAAGTGGAGAAATGGATCAAATGGCAGTATACGCTACACACAAAAGAAATATAACTTCTCTTTCTAAAAATCCTCTTAAAGCTTCAATAACTCATCTTCTCTGCTTCTTGTTTGCCAAAGCGAAAAGGAACAAAAGCCAAGCAACATTTTCTACGATACGACTTTACCCATAGCTAGCTCCAGGAGAAGAAAACATGGTTGTACCTTATCTGGGATCTGGAGAAGGTTCTTTGGAGTGAAAAAAAGAGTATCTGTTTCTCAAGTCCAGGTTCTCCCAGGAGCTGACAATACGACCTCTGATAACTCGTTTGTCAGTTTCCTTTTATATAAAAGCAGAAACTTGAATGAGAAAAATGTTGTCCATCCCTTTCAGTTGGGGAATGCTACCACCTGGCTTTTAAAGTATATTTTTGGCCTACATAAGATGCGGTGACATTAGCCTGTAGAATTTACTACCCTAAAATATGGCCAACAACTCCATAACAATGAGTCCAAAAGTTTAATAGATGCTCATACCTGTTATTTGCTTCCCTTAAAAGAGAAAATAAAAAGAGCTTATGGTAAGAGTTGAAATTATTTTTTCTTTCCGACTATATGTGAATACAAATGAAGTTATTCAGTATTCCAGGTTCTCAGTGTGCTCACAGATCTCGAGGGATTGCCTGGACATTTTAATTGCCTTTGTTACACAAAGGCTGCTCAGCTTGTGTTGTCAGAAAGTTCTACTCAAATGTTTTTGAGGCCCTAGAGTCTCCCTATACAAGCACAGTGGAAGCATAAGCTCTAAGACTGTGTTTATGTCAAAGAGCATATTTTTCTCCCCTGTATGCACCTAGCTCTAAGAATGAGCTTTTGTAAATGTTTATTTGCCCCTCTTTGAAAAAACCCTAAAAACTGGGGATTCAATCAAGTATGAAAATTATATTCCACGAAACAAAATATTTGTCCCCTCAGCGTTCAGATTTCTCCTAGCCCACATTTTTCAACCTTACGATTCTCAATATCTACTTTTCACTTTCTGAAGGTTTCCTCTGGTAAGATGTGGCATTTTGTCCTTGAGCAGTGAGTGCAAGTTACTATATTTTCCTTCTTGGCCATCTCATGAGACAGGCAGTGAAATGCCAAGAATAATGTAAACTGTACAGGAAAATACCATGACGTACTACCCCTAGAAATATCTCCGCTTAATAGGTGTTGTGCCATTAACGGTGAATTTTATGGAGGTAAGGAGATGTAAATCTGTCATGTAGACAAAGATTTACAATAATACCCACTTCCGTGGGTGATTTTCATCACAGCTAGGGCCGTCAGGCAACTTGGGCGTCTTCTCGAGTCTCTTAAGTTATGAAGTCCCCCTCCTGTTTCCCCAAGGTTGGGCTCTTGACCTTCCTGGAGCTGATGCTAGTGATGTAGCTTACCTCTCTTTCCTTCCATTACCACTGGTGTGATTTCAGTCAGGTGGGTGGGGTTTTAGTTACATAAAGTTGATCGAAAACACTAGTTGGAATGACGGAGTTTGGTAATAATTTTCTACAAAAATGCATTTTTGATGATTCTCGAGTGTTCATGTCTATTTCTTATAAGCAGATCTAGACAGAGCTTTTGTTTTCAAAAGCTACACGCAGTATCTTTACTGTGTGTACTGCTGTGAGAGGTGATTTGTTTTTGTATTCTTATACACTGATGTCACACACATGTGACAGAAATTTGACTAATTTCGTGAGTTATTCATGTGAAGTCACTAGGAGACAAACATAGTAAGTCACTTATGGACTTGGGGAATACCATTGTATAAGGAAAATGAAAACTAAAATAAAATGTTCCAGTTTTATTTTCAAAATATTATTTCAACAGAAAAAGCACAGATAGCCTTTTTTAGCTCTTTTGATTACAAATTTGATTTTGAACAAAATATGCTAGATAAAAATGTAGTTATGCTTTCAACTCATACACTACTCCTTTTTTCTATGTATTTGGATGCTAGAAAAAAGATGAGAAAAACAATCTGAGACATGGTTATAACTAGAATTATATAATATTTATTTGTTTAATTTTAATTTATTTTATTTTTATTTTTATTTTTTTTGGAGTCTTACTCTGTCACCCAGGCTGGAGTGCAGTGGCACACTCACAGCCACTGCAGCCTCGACCTGCCGGGCTCAGGCAATCCTTCCACCTCGTCATTCCAAGTAGCTGGAACCACAGGTGTGTGCCACCACACCTGGCTAATTTGTTTTATTTATTGTAGAGATGCGGTCTCACCAAGTTGTCCAGGCTGATCTCAAACCCCTGAGCTCAGGCAATCCTCTTGTCTCTGCCTCCCAAGGTGCTGGGATTACAGGAGTGAGCCCCCCAGGTCCAGCAGGATTATATAATATTTAACTACATATGTTAAAATATTTTTAAGCAGGAGTTCTGGGCCATTGTCTACACTGGAGGCCTGTATGACTTTCCAAAGGCTACTCATTGGATAAAATCTAAAAATTGAAGGTACAACTACATAGCTGCATCTGACATGCATATGTGTATTCTAGAACACATATAAAGCAGGAATGAAAGAGCAAACTGACAGTTATAGCTGCAGAGGTTGTTCTTGAAGTTGCATGCTTATTGTAGGGCACGAGCTCTCCCAGGGTCGGAGGTTTGAAGAATGGCATTTTCCCAAGGGTAAGCATGCCTTTCTTCCCAGCAAAAATCCATAGATAGACACCTGGAGCAAACTGAAATAAAGCCCAAAAAATGACTCTGCAGAGACCAATGTCCCTAGCGTACCTTCATTTCCCCTCCAGTAAAGATACGATACATGCCATGTATGTAATATGTAATTTGCAGTGTCCTAGTAACTAAAGGAAGCAAGAACACTGTGGAAACCACACTGGAGAACACCCACAAGTGCTGAAAGAGCATGATGTCGAAAGACCAATGCAGGCTCAATGGGTCTTGAGCAAGGAGAGAATCAAGAGGGTGCCGACAGAAGAAAGACGACCTCCCTATTCAGCCCAGACCCACAGGCATAGGAAGTAAGAATGTCAGCTCTCTACACCAGCCATGACTCATGTGCATTATTTTTGGTTTTTGTTTGTTTGTTTGCTTGAGTTGGAGTCTCACTCTGTTGCCCAGGCTTGGAGTGCAGTGACACGCTCCCGGTCATCCCAGCGTTGACCTGCTAGGCTCAGGCGATCTTTCTGCCTCAGCCTTCCAAGGAGCTGGAACTATAGGCGTGTGCTACCACACCTGGCTAATTTTTTGATTTATTGTAAACACGAGGTCTCACCATATTGCCCAGGCTGGTCTCGAACCCATGGGCTCAAGCAATCTTCTCATCTCGGCCTCCCAAAGTGCTGGGTTTACAGACTTGAGGCACTGTGCCCAGCCTATTTTTGCTTTTAAAACCAAATTTATTATTTACAAGATGGGATATGATGGCGGTCAAGCATACTCATTTGTGCAAGACACTACATAAACATTCTCAATAAAGAAAAGTTGGTTGAAGTTTTTCAGATACTAATAAAGGCAATCCCATATACTAAACAAATTAGATATTCACAAAGGCCACCACCTGGTGGCTGCATAACAGTCAGCATAAAGTTTCTAGTTTTTTCAAGATTTTTGAAATGTATATTAAAATATTTAATCTTATTTAATAATAATTATTGAGTTTTATTAAACCCTACTATAAGCTCTTTGGGGGCTGGGTTCGGTGGCTCAGCCTGTAATCCCAGCACTTTGGGAGGCCTAGGAGAGTGGATTGCCTGAGCGTGCGGGTTGGAGACCAGTCTGGGCAACTTGGCAAGACCTCATCTCTACAATAAATCAAAAATTAGCCAGGCGTGGTGGCGCACGCCTGTAGTACCAGTTACTTGGAAGGCTGAGGTGGAAGGATCGCCAGAGCCCAGCAGGTCGACGCTGGGGTGGCGATGAGCATGCCACTGCACTCCAGCCTGGGTGACAGAGAGTCCAAATCAAAAAAAAATCTTTCATAAGTTGTAGTGGCACATTTTTACTGAAGAAAACGTGGTGTTAACATGGATAATTAGCATCTTAAACTTGTTTTTATTATCTAATCCACGAGGGAAAACGTGTTGTTCACACTTACTTGTACGTTTCAGGTAGTAGCATTTTGGGATTTAGCGATGAGCATATTTTGTCCTGGTATTTGTCACACATAAGTTTGTTTGGGGAGGCCAGGCACAGAGGCTCATTTCTGTAATCCTAGTGCTTTCAGAGGCCGAGGTGGGAGAATCACCGGAGGCCAAGAGTTTGAGACCAGGCTGGGCTAGACTACAAAAAACTTTTAAAAAATTAGCCGGGTGTGGTGGCATACCTGTAACCCCACCTATTCAGGAGACTGACGTAGAAGGGTCACTTGAGCCCAGGAGTTTGAGGATGCAGTGAGCTATGATCGTGCCACCGCAGTCCAGCCTGAGTGACAGAGTGAGACCTTGTCTGGAAAAAAATAAATTTTAAAAAATTGTCTGGGGAGATTAAGGATGAACAACAGAGAAGGTATAAGATGAATAATTTTGCTTATTCCATTAGCCACCCTGATAATGTAGATATACACTATAAATTAACTTACTTTTCTTTTACTCTGTATACATAGTTTCTATTTCAGTCACAAATTATCTAGATGACTGTGTATTCAATGAAGATAAAGAATAAAATATTCATGGCATTTATATGTATTCGTTTCTTTCATTATTTGAATAGAAATAAAAGTAATACCAAGAGAAGAATTTATGTTTAAGTGAGAGAACAAAATGCAGCTTGGTATGTGGTCTTTAGAGCTATACTAATATATTGCATTTTAAGCTTTCTGAAAAGTTATGCTGAAAGAAGCCTGTTTCACTAAGTCTAACCCAAGGAATTGCCAATTCATTTGACCATAAAGCTTTTTCCTTTTTAAAATCTATTATTACAGCATTTTGAAATGCTGCTCCAATTAATGGCTTTTAAGAGTTTATGTTGAAAGGGGCCTTGAGAGAATGTTTAATAGAGAAAATAGTTGTGGGTGATTCAAACATATAATACACAATCCTAAATATTTTGTTGGATCTATTTTGATTCACTTTAAATACCTCTCTTTTGACTTAGGATCCTTATGTAAACTCCACTTTATTTCTATGCAATTCCAAATACCCAGTGTTAAAGCAAGCAATTCACAAAGACACCGAGAGAGGAAAAATGGAACCACACTCCATAAACTTTTCCTTGATCACTGTTCTTTCAAACCATCGATGTATCTAGAGCAGGAAATAACACCACATTATTAGCAAGGCAACCAAAGCAGATTTTGCTGATGGTCAATAATGCCACTTCCAGTTATCAGTGGAAAACCTCTAATTACTGTTCTTATTTCCCCCATCCCAACATAACCACAAAAACCATTTATACATTAAGGGACTAAAAGAGTCTTCTGTGCAACAATACTCAGAAATTACAATTATGGGACTGATATTTCATTTTCAAGCTGATTTTAACCAAAATAGTTCAATTAAACATTAAATTACCTAACAATTAAGAGAAACTATCGAAACATGACTCTAAGAAGGCTAGATATTGCCTTCAAAGGATCGCTAGACCATCCGATTTTATACAATTGTATGTACATATATGACATACCAATATTTTTTGTAAGCATGTTCATCATTTTAATAGTATTGCAGTTAATATAAATTGCACCAGTATTCCACATTTACATTCAGAAGCAACTGAGACATAGACAAGAGCACTGGGTATATGAACACTCCCAAATTATTTCTATGATGCTGTCTGGAGAATGTGAAGATAAGGAGACATAGGGTGATCAGAGGACCAGATTCTGAGACTGTAAAATGGAGTTCTAGAACTTGATTCCAGTGAGTAAAAGAGTAGATGGAGAAACTTCATCTAACAATAAAGAGAAAAGATAGATAACTTATCTTTCCAGGGCTCTAGATGGAAAAGATTCATGAGGAGGATGATGATGATAATGATAAAAATACTAATGATAAAATATCTTCTGGGTGTTTGCCATCATATACGTACTCTCACCCCAGAGTTCACCAACACCAACAACATCTGGGGTTCTCCAACACGCAGCTGGAAAAAACTCAAACTGAAAAAATTGAAATGTACTCAGATTCTTTACACATTCTGGTATCCAGCAAAAACACAAATTCAAATTCTCATTGAACGTATACTGTCAATCTAGACCCAAATGACTACATAATGAGTGCAGTTCACAATCAAAATTGACCAAATACATAAGAAAAGAGGCCACGAAGAATAAAAGTCAGAAGAAATAATAAAAATGACAGTTTTAGAACCCTCCAATGATTTCAGACGTTGTAAATATAAGATATATAAAATAGCCATTTATGAAATATTTAAAGAAAGTTAATTCTCTCTTTGATTTTTCAGCTCCCTTATGCCCAACTTTTTTGCCTAATAAAAATCATCACATATATACTCTCACCCTAGAGTTCACCAACACCAACAACACCTGGGGTTCTCATTTATAATGAGATTGAGAAATTGACAAACTACGCCCCCATAGGCCTAATCCAGCTGTTTATTTACATATTGTCTATGACCTCATTAAAATGACAGATTTAAGTCGACATAATCAAGAATGCATGTTCTTCAAGACTAAAATACTACTATCTGGTCCATTAGAAAGAAAAAAGTTGCCAAACTCTGGATTAAACGATACTTAAAGACACATAACAAACATACCAATAACACAGAACTCCTCACATTTGATTATAAGCCCATCTATCTTATCACGCACCTGTAGAGAAATTATTGTTCAAAGTTTTATGTATCACAGAAATTGAAGACACCTAAAATCTAGAATTTCTTTTGTCAGGTATGAGTATAGCAAATTTTTTCACATGGTTGTTGTCAGTTATTGATAATACCTTATTTTATTTAAAAAGTGGATTATCTTTTTTTTTTCCTTTTTTTTTTATTATGAAGTTGTGGGGTACAGTTAAGGGTTAGGTATACAATTGCGTTTCATTCAGGCACCCTGTTGATATGGGGTGTTTCCCCGTTCCCAGACAGATATTTGCTACTGTTAATCCCATCTCCCTCCCCCCACCATAGTTTCCCAGTACGGTCAGTCATTTTCGTATAGCATTGCATTGGATGTTTAAGGTCCATTATATGAGTGAGAACATGTGATACTCGGATCTTTGTTTCTGTGAGAGGTCACTCAGTATTATAGACTCTAGTTCCATCCAGGTTGCTGCGAAATTCATGATTTTGTTCTTTTTTATGGCTGCGTAGTATTCCATCGTGTATATGTACCACATTTTTTAATCCAGTCCTCTTTTGACGGGCAGCATGGCTGTTTCCAGGTTCTTGCTATTGTGAACAACGCTGCGCTAAACATGCGTGTGCAGGCCTCTTTTTTATAGAGTTATTTGTGTTCTTCAGGATATATTCCCAGTAGGGGGATTGCGGGGTCATATGGGAGGTTGGTATTTAGAGCTTTTAGGAATCGCCACACTGCTTTCCACAGAGGTTGCACTAGTTTACACTCCCACCAACAGTGTAGAAGTGTTCCCTTTTCACCACACCCTCTCCAGCAGCTGTTATTTTTTGACTTGTTGATAATTGCCATTCTGACTGGAGTTAGGTGGTATCTCAGTGTGGTTTTGATTTGCATCTCCCTGATGATTAGTGAGGTTGAACATTTCTTCATGTGTTTGTTGGCTGCTTGGATGTCTTCCTTTTTGAAGTGTCTGTTCATATCTTTTGCCCATTTTATAATGGGGTTGTTTGTTTTTTTCTTTTCAGCACTTTTGAGTTCCTTGTAGATCCAGGATGTTAAGCCTTTGTCGGACCTGGAGTTGGCAAATCTTTTAAAGAATCATTTTAAAGTAGAAAACACTTGTGTTATATATAGTTAGGCACATATTTACAATGGCTGGCACTCTTCATTCCTTTGTATAGGTCTGAGTGTCGATCTGTCATCATTTTGCTTTTGCCTGATGAATCTCCCTTAACATTCTTGTCATCTTCTCATAATAAAATCTTTAACCTTGTGTTTGTCTGAAAATGTTTTTATTTTGCTTTCATTTATGAAGGGCGTTTTTACTGGATATGGATTTTTCGGTTGACGGTGTTTTATTTTCCCCTACCTACAACTCCCACTCCTTTTTAAATGTTATTCTATTCTTTTCTGGCTTGTATGGTTTCTGATGAGACAGAGATCGTTCTCATCTTCATTCTGGGTCTTGATCTCTTAAAGGCGTGTCGAACTTTGTAGGCAGGCAGGCAAACAGCCTGAATTTCAGGTTTATTCTTCAGAGGCTTATTTCTAAGCTTCTAGGACAAGTCCAGTGTACTTTTCTCTAGGCTTTATCACTACAAGTGAGGTTTGACTCTTCTAGATCTTAATTCAATACCTTAGATGTTCATTTAGGTGTCTCCAACTTGGCTGGTCATAACTGGAACATCTCTTAGTCCTGTGTAAATTAGGGGACTTATTCTCACGGCAACCCACCAGTAGTTTTTGCTTGACCTTATACAGTTTCACTTAGGCATGTTCAGATAAGCATTCTAGATTTGAGAAGAATCTTCTCCACATTGCTCCCTCTTCTCCAGTATTCTGCCCCACAATTTCTATTCAATTCAGTCATCTGAACTCCATCTCAGTCTTCTCAGTTCTCAGCAAGCACATACATTCTGCTTGAATCCCACAGCCACCTCCCACCACCACTACCACCACCACCACACACACACACACACACACACACACACACACACACACACTGGGCACTTTCCAGAAAGTGCCTCCAGGCAGGGAAATCAAAAGGTTTATCTTGCTTATTTTTCCTCTATTTTTGTGTAACAGTACTGTGCTGCCGTCTGTCCTATGTCTGAAAACACCTGTTTTACATATTTTGTCTGGTTGTCTAGCTGTTTATGGTGGAAAGAAAGTGTGGTACGGTTATTCAAATTTGGCCAGAAATAGAAGTTAGCAGGTTGTTTTAACTATAACGATGGGCCTTTGTGTTCAGCCTGTCCTAGTTTCAGAAGGCTCCTAAAATCCCATAGAACTCCTGGCTCCTGGAGGCCAATGGTGTTGGGGCCATCACAACTGTTGTTGACCTTCCACATACTTGAGGGGGTCTCAGTTATTTTTGCTGTCGCTGTTCATTTCTAATTTAAACCCACTGTGGCCAAAGAATTTAATCTGTATGATCTTCTTCATTTGAAACGTATTTAGACTTGAGTAACTTTTTCCCTTAATAATTCATTGTAGTATTTCTTTCCAGAAACCAGAAAAAAACCAAAGTGGTAAATGAAGACTACAAAATGTGAGCCAAACTGTAGCACTAGTTAGCTTTCAGGTAGAGTTGATTAAACAGAAAGAATTGTATCATTTCTTTTATGCAAATTATGAAGTCCTTTTTAGAAAGAACTCTTAGCTCAGCAAGCATCTGTTTCCCTACGCTGCATGAAACAGTTCAAGTAGCTTTCCCAACCTCAGAGATTAATCATCATGAGATCTGAGAAGGATGCCTCAGAGAATTAATTTCTCCTCTGAATCTCTCTCTTGGTAACAGTCTAATTTCATCTTTTCCTGGGACCCCTTTCTATTTGCCACTCTCTCCACCTTTCCATGTAGCATCTGTTTTCTGCCATCTCTTTTCCCACATTGTATGGTTCTGTAGCTGGAATCTTGCCCAGCTTACCCATAAAACAAAGAGTCACAATGGACTTCCCGCCATCTTGCTTACACTTCCTGCCCAGGAAAATTAATCCTAGAGTATTTTGGGTAAAGGATCACAGAGACTATCTCTACAGTTTACTCAAGGGGATACATTCACACTTAGCCCTAATTTGGTTTTATGGCATGAAGTTCTGACTCACTCCAGAGTACTTTTAGAAATATACCCAAAGTTCATAGCTGGCCTAGTATGCCTCGTGCATGCAATGATATCTTCCTCTACTGGCATGGGCAAATCTGATCCTGGCCCAGGACAAGTAGATCAGACAAAACAAACAAACCAAAAATATGTAATTCCTCACTTGACTCTTTCATATTCAGCCTATTTAATTGACTAAACTAAGCTTTCAAAACTTTTTCCCACACCTATTTTAGATAAGAAATTAAGAAATGTTTTAATTTCTCATTCCAATTTTTAATGCAAACACAGCACAGAAAGCCATGAAAAACGTGATGTGTAACATGTCATGTTTTCTTTTCTAGCTCTTTCTTGGACATTGTTAGCAGTAAAATGTGGTGATCAAAAGAAACATTTCTTGGTGGTTCAAATTTATAAAGAATTTTTTAGTCAAAAATTTTACTTTTATTCTCCACTACTCTTTCTCTTGCAGGACAATCAAAACATGGAATAAAAATACGTATATGTTCATCCCAGTTAACATCCATTCATAGCTCACAGGAATTACATTGGCAAGAAACTCCTGTTATCCACTTCCCACTGTAGGGGAGGTAGGCTCCATCTCTGGGAAATTCTGCCTGCAACTATGTTTGTTTGACTTCTTTCCTGTTGACCTTGGTCTCTTCTGGTGCCAGGGAACTGTAACATCATAGGACCCATCCATGCCTGACATGGGCACCTGTGCTTCATGTTGTGCAAGCAAGTGGCTTGTTTTAGTGCCCTGGGGCCTCATATTATCTTTTTTTCCTCACACTCCATTTCTATGAAATGTGTGTTCAGTCATCACATTTTTGTTCAATTTTGTTCATATCCACTTTTTCACACACCTCCACCATTCCTATCATGCTTTCTTCGTTACGCTGTTTAATGTTTCCCCCAAAAATTCTATCAGTAAGTAACTAATTACATGTATTACATTTACTTTGTCTGTTTGTTATTAATCCCCTCACCAGAACGTAAGTACCATCCCAACAGGAACGTTTTCTTGTGTATTCACTGCCAAGTCTTTAATGCCTGGATGTTTAGCATATGGTAGATAAATATTTGATGGTTAAATGGAAAACTTATCAAATGCAAAAAAATTTTAGGAACTAAAAATCATTCTTACAGATGAATAAAGCTGCAGTAAGTGTTGACAAAGCCTACACTCTCAGTGGCCTAACAAAAGCCAATACCTCTCCAGATATGGCTGTTCCTCAATGTAAACCTGCTTCAGCCCTTGATTAGCATGTGTTTATGCTAAATGTCTTATTGATACATAATTATGTATATTTATAACATACATGGGATATTTGATATATGCATGTAATGTATAATGATCAAATCAGGCTAATTAGGACATCCATCCATTCAAATATGTATTATTCATTTATGTTGGAAACATTCCAAATCTTCTCTTTAAGCTATTTTGAGATATATGATAAGCTATTATTTACTCTTGTCACCCTACTTTGCTATTAAGCAATAGAGCTTGCTCCTTCTACCTAATTGGACTTTCATACCTATTAATCAATGTTTCTTCATCCTCTTCTTCTCCTTGTCTTTCCCAGTCTATGGTAGCCATCACTATTTTCAGGAGATCAACTGTTTTAGAGAGTGTTGCAACTTCTGCTACAATTTTTGCTGCTATATCTTTTTTCTGCTGTTGTGGATATGTCCTCAGTGGTTTATGTACCTTTACTATTTCCACACTTTTTCAGGAAGGCACAACTGGACTACAACATTTGAACTCCTTCTTAAATGGGTCCTCTTCCTCCTCTCATGTATATAACGCTGTTTCTGGATCTGGCTATCTTCTTTCCTTTTACTTTCACTTTGATTTCTGGCCTGGGTATTTATTTCCTCACTTATTTCTCCAGATTTCCCTGTGAATGGTGAAAGAAACAAAGCAAGAATGTTCTAGGTCTGCTACAAATATCTATTGTTTGAACAAATCATATCCATCTTTATCTTCTCCAGGATAACAGTAGTTAACAGCATAGACCCTGGAGCCAAACCACCTGGATTACAATTCCAGCTCTGCAACTGACTAACTGTATGACCTTGAACAAGTTCCTCAACCTTCCCTTGCCTCAACTTTCAGGGTTGTAAAATAGAAGCAATAATAGCCTATCTGTTATGAAGGATTATTATAAGGATTAAATGACTTTATATGAAATTCTGGGAGCAAGACCCGGCACATAGTAAGCACTCTCTAAGGGTTAGCTACATTTATTGCAGTCCAATCTAGGAGATGTTCTATCAGACAAACCTCTTACCCAGTTCTAGGCTTACTCTAACACAGTCCCATCATGCTCCCATTCCACAGAGCTCATCATTGACCTTCTATTAGAAGATTTGTTCTCTGAGTGTGTTCTCTGGGCCAGCAGCATCGGCTGCACCTGGAACTTATCAGAAATTTGAATATTGGGTCCCACCCCAGACCCCCTGATCAGAAAATTGGAAGACAGAGTCCACCAAACTGTGCTAACTAGCTGTTCATATAACTGTTGCATGCTTACGTTTTAAAATCATTGTCTTAGATTCCTAACTCAGTACATCTTTTGGTATGTTCTCTCAGTGAACAAGAACAAGAAGCCCAGCCCATAGGAATGTTAGCACCTTGAAAATGATGCATTTTTTTCCTCTTCTGTTTATCTTCCTGGTTTTTATTTTCAAATCTTTTCACATTCTCTGAAACCACTTGATTAGATGTTGCAACCTTCCATAAGGTAGTCCCCTAATGACTCATGCTGACACTTGGATCTCATTTAGAAATTATTAATTAATTGGACTGGGTGTGCTTCAGCCATTGGGATTTCTAAAGGAAGATTTCTAGTGTGCACCCAACGCCCCAACTCAATCCCAGTAAATCTGAATTTTCAGAGAAAACCAGAAAGTGGTATTTTTAACAACTACCCCCAGTGAATCTTTTCATTATGGATATTTAGTAAAGAGTGCCGCATCAAAAACAAACAAATATGTAAGATTTTTGTCACTCTTCATTGGGGGACAAGGATACTGTCTAGATCAGTGCACTGAAACCAGAATTATATCTGTTAGGTTTCAATTATTTTTATCTTTTTTCTCATTAATTATAATGGCATAAACCAAATAATTATTCTATTTAGAGTCCCAAGGGAAGAAAGTATGTGACATAGATTTATGTTTTAAAAAGAAAACAAAACTTCAGAACAGTTTTCAGCAAGAACAAAACCTAAATTCCTCAATGATCTTGAAAGGTGATTACTTGCTTGCTCAGTGAGAAAGAACAATCAAGTTCACCATCTCATACAAAAAAAAACCTCATTGATGGTACTCTAAAAAATTTTTTAATTAAAATGAGTACTTATTTTAAATAAAACTTCATATAGAGATTATAACCTTATTAGTTATATTATGATTAATTAAATACCAATCAACTATTACAAAGCTAGCACTTTTAAAGTTAAATAATTATTTGGCAAGAAAGAATACAAAAATCCAAATTAAAATACCAAGAAATTTAATTTATCAAAATTACCATAAAACTTGCACAGTATCTCCTTGGAATTAATGAGACAAAACTCCGTGTAGTAGTCACATTCCAGGGTAGTTTTATGTGTTTCTAATGCAATGAATGTATTTTATCAATTAAACACACAGCTTTTAGTGTATTTAGCTTGTAATGGTTATCTTGTTAAGTGACAAGAAATATATTCATTAGGTTATGAGGTTTAATTTATGATCAAAATGTATTCTGCTTAGTAGTTGCTCTAAATAACTAAACTCATTTCACCAGATTTAGGACTCATTCAGAGAATATAGCTCCTATGTTTTACTTGAAACTTTAATCTTAATTGAGATCATTTGGCTCAGGAAAAATGCATCTGTAGCCAGGCTTAAAGATCATGGCTACCTGAGGAATATCAGATATTTTCTCCTTGAATTATTCAATAACTATGACTGTGTCAATCTGTACACATTTTCAAAACAGTAAGGGCTCACAAAAGCTCTATCTGTTCTAGTGATCAAATATTAAAGCACAATGATTAGACCATAATAGTAATTTATCAAAACCACTTTATGCAAAATTCAAAGTATAAATGAATTACATAGAATATTTTACATACCTTTTAAAACATTTTATAAATATATGATGGTTTACATAGGTTGGAAATACATGTGATATTTAAAACCTGTGTACAATGTGTTTTGATCAAATCAGGATAATTAGGATATCCATCACCTCAAACATTTATTTTTTCTTTGTGTTAGAAACATTTCAATCCTTCTCTTCTAGTTATTCAGAAATATGCAATAAATTATTGTTAACTACAGTCTCCATATTGTACTATAAAGTACTAGAACTTTAAATAGATTTTTAAACAAAGGAGAATCAATACAGTTTAGCACTTCTTAACATTGGGCTGAAGGGTCCTTGGAACCATTATGAAATCTTTCCTGCTTGCCTTCATTGTCAGTTATATCCCCTTCCTGTTTCCACCAAACTGTCTCAAACCTGCCACCAACATCTTCCCAAATAATGTCCACCCTCCTATCCAATCTTTCCTCTTCTGCATCTTACTTTTCCTTCTCTCTTCAAAGTGACAGCTAATCTAATTAACTAGTCAGCAGGAACTAAATCCTATATGTTTGCTAAAGTGGTGCTTCTTACATTCATGTGCGTGTATGAATCACCCAGGGTTCTCATCAAAATGTAAATTCTGATTCAATAGGTGGGGTGGGTCTGTAATTTTGCAGTTCTACCATGCTCCCAGGAGACTCTAGGATTCTGTTCATCCACAGCTCACATTGGGAGTAGAGAGAGGCTGCTATATTTGTGTGTGTTTGACCCCCTCCAAATCTCACATTGACATTTGATCGCTAATGTGGAGCTGAAGCCTAGTGAGAGGTGTTTGGGTTATGGGAGTGGTCCTTCATGAATGACGTGGTGTCATCCTCTTGGTCGTGAGTAAGTGACTTCTCATTCTATCAGTTCCTGTAAGAGCTCATTCTTTAAAAAGCCTGGCACCTTCCTCCCCTCTCTCTTGCTTCCTCTCTCACCATGTGGTCTCTGCACACACAGGCTCCCCTTCACCTTCCACCATGAGTATAAACAGCCTGAGGCCCTCAGCAGAAGTAGACGTTGCATGATTGTACCATCCTTCTTGTACAGCCTGTAGAACTGTGAGACAAATAAACTTCTCTTCCTTATAAATTACCCAGTCTCAGGTATTTTTAGTAGCAATACAACTAAGAGGTTGAAAGAGAGCTTTTTTCAAGTGAGATCAATATCTTCCTTGTCTACTCCAAGGTCTCAGTGCTTAAAAAAAAAAAAGCTGGGCTCGGTGGCTCAGCCTGTAATCCTGCGCCTTTGGGAGGCTGAGGTGAGTGGATTGCCTGAGCCCGCGGGTTTGAGACCCACCTGGGCAGCAAGACCTCATCTCTACAATAAATCAAAAAATCAGCCGGGTGTGGTAGCACATGCCTGTAATTCCAGCTACTTGGAAGGCTGAGGAGAAAGGATCGCCGGAGCCAAGAAAGTCGAGGCTGCGGTGACCGGGAGCGGTCTGGGCAACAGAGTGAGACTCCAACTCAAAAAAAAAAAAAAAATGAAGATCACTGGACTTCATTCCAGACCTACTGAATTTGAATCTCTGAGGGATAAGCCCAGAAACCTACAAGTTTAATAAGGTCTGTAGGTGATTCCCATACAAGCCAAAGGCTGAAATCACAGACTCATCTCCAAATCCATTCCTAGGTCTTCCAGTTCAAAGCTATGTGTTTTGAGAGTCACCTTCTATAGATACCACTCCAATCCAAAGGACCAAACCAAATAATGGAGGTAGCAGCCAAAACGACACGTTTTCAAAGAGTAAGACATTCAAATCGTCAATGAAGCCATGTCTTTATTCCAAACAAAAAAGCAGTCATTTTTTCTTCTCTGACGTGGGGCATCTTCACGAGGACATGTTTTTGTGAATAAAGTTCTCTTGTGCTACTGGCAATGGTGAGTGTGTTTGTTGGAACATATGAGTCTCTGCGTCATCTCACTTGACTATCTCCAGCTTGCCAATCTTCTCTTTTTGATGTTGCTTACATTTGCCATTACTCGGCACCACATGGCGGGTGCTAAGTCATTGCTGGTAATTACATGCTTCAGTAGAAACTTAGATCCAGCATGCTCAGGAGAGTGGAAAAGCTATCGTGAAAATTTAAAAATAGAGTCTCAACCATGTGGCCTCTCCAAAAGATGTACATGCAGCTTTCAATAGCAACATTTCAACAGAAATGAACATACTCCAAATTGAACAGCTTTCTCCTGAAAACGTAAAAATTAAACGTATCCAGGTTATTTAATGAAAAAAAATCACCCCAAAAGCCATAAACAAACTATTTTCTGAAAAAACAGATGCTGAAAATAACCCATAAGTATAGATACGAATTCATACAGCATTTGCATTCCATTCACACATCCACCCTTCTTCCTGAAAGGAAGTCAGCAACTCACGTCAATTTCATTCACTTGCATGGCCTAGAATTTTGCTGCATCGCAAGCAGGTAGGTTGAACATATTGAGATATTTCTGAAGAAGTAATATTCTCAATAGTGCTTTTTTCAAACATTACTTCATGTTCTTCAAATGAGCTCGATGTTAAGCTTGGTCTGTTTTGTTGCTCAAAGCAAAATCTGAGAGTGAGTCAAGATTTCATAACTTCTGTACAGAGGCATGCAATTTAAAACTTTGACATTTGTAGAAATGTGTAAGGATTCAAGTCAAATTTAGTTTGTTCTAAATCATTCTGCCTAACCCTAGGGAAAATCGAATAGAGGAAGAATTCTTTAACATCAGAGAAGAGAAATAGTCATTGCTGTGTCTCTATGAAGACATATATTGCATAGCAAAAATGAAAGGAGAGAAGGTTAAAGGGTGAAACTAACTAACATAGAACTCCAATAAATTAAAAAGTTGAATAGCAGATTTTAGTGTTTGATCCTAATTAAATACTTCTTTAACATCTGCTCCTTATTTCAATTATCTACCTCATTTTATAAATGGAAAACTTTATTTTATTGTGTGTCAATAAATAAAACTTTCAAGCCAGCCACAATGGCTTACACCTATAATCCCAGTACTTTGGGAGGCCGAAGTGAGAATACTGCCTGAGCCCACGGGTTTGAGACCAGCCTGGACAACTTGGCAAGACCTCATCTCTACGGTAAATCAAAAAATTTGCCAGGTGTGGTGGCACATGCCTGTGGTTCCAGCTACTAGGAAGGGTGAAGCGGAAGGATCACCTGAGCCCAGCAGGTCGAGGGTGCAGTGGCCATGAGCATGCCACTGCACTCCAGCCTGGGCAACAGAGTGAGATTCTGACTCAAAATAAAATACAATAAAATAAAACTTCATTTCTGTTCTCATATGCACAAATAGTAGTATAATTTTTAAGAAATTAGGTGAGGTAGAGAATGAAATTCTCAGTAGGAAACTGTACTCTCGAGCTGATTATCAGTTGGTGCCTGGAGAGTGGGAGAGGACTGTTAATAAGATAACCCTACAAATATGTATATTAATAATCAGGATATAAGTGATGTAAAAAGGTAGAGAGTGTTAATATGATTTCATCAGACTGGAAAGATCAAGGATTATTTCCTGAAGTGGATGCTTTACGAATAGGACCCATTTTCTGCATAAGAGTTTGGAAAGATGAGTTAGAAAATTAAGACGTTCTAGCAGAAACTATGACAAAAGCCACAAAGGTTGGAAAGAAGATGTGTTTGTCTGTATCGTGGATAAGTCTTCCTTCTGGGTTCATAGAAGGAAGAAGCTAGGATATCGCTAATGACATGGTAGAGTCCATATCATAGAGGCACTGTAGCAAGTAGAGGTTCTTTTTCCTGATTCAACAATGGGAAATATTTTCATGGAGTAAAAAATGGCATAATTAATCTACAGGTTGAGCATGGTGGCTCACAACTAAAATCCCACCACTTTGGGAGACTGAGGTGGAAGGATTGCTTGGGTCCAGGAGTTCAGGACCAGCCTGAAGCAACATAGCAAGACCTTGACTCTACAAGAAATTAGCCAGGTGTGGTGGCACACACCCTGGTCCCAGCTACTTGGGAGGCTGAAGTAGAAGGATCAACTGAGCTCGGGAGGCTGAGGCTACAGTGAGCTGTGATCATGCCATTGTACTCCAACCTGGACAACAGAGTGAGATCCTGATTCAAAAAATAACAATAATAAAATAAATAATCTTTATATATGAGGGATTTAAGTGAAGAGAAGACTTGCTAAGGTGTTACTATTAAGGGCAGTCTTGGAGAAAAAGAGAAAAAGAAAGCTAGGAGGAATTAGATAGTGGATATGAAGAAGACAGGAATTGTAGAACTTGTTAACAGATGAGATGGAAAGTTTAACAGAGGGATAAGCAGGACATGTGGAAGAGAGAACTAAAACCTGACTGGAGGGATTCAAATTTAGATAACTTTAAAAAGTAGAATATTTTTTCCAAAAATATATGCAATATTGAGACTTAAAATGTATAAAGGACCTGGAGCAGTGGCTCAAGCCTATAATCCCAGCACTTTGGGAGGCTGAGGTGAGGGGATTGCTTGAACCCACAGGCTCAAGAACAGCCTGGGCAACTTGGCAAGACCTCGTCTCTACAATAAATCAAAATAAAAATGAAAAATTAGCTGGAGGTGGTAGCACAGGCCTATAGTTCCGGCTACTTGGACGGCTGTGAGCCCAGCAGGTTGGCACTGGGGTGGCTGTGAGCGTGCCACTGCACTCTAGCCTGAGCAATGGAGTAAGACTCCAACTCAAAAAAAACTTTAAATAAATATTTTCCATTTCAATTCAGATTAAAATGGTTTTACCTCTGATGACCACTTGCTTGACTTTAACCATCTAGATAAATGTTGCAATTATCTACTTTCTTTAGCCTGCATGTATGTAGTCTCTTTAAGATAATATGGGTAGTTTACATTGTTAAGCACATACAAAAAAGGAAAATAAGCTAATACATGAGAAGTTATTTCTATGTTTATTAATTAAACTCTATTAAAATTATTTAATTACACTTTTAAATCATAAACATGCAAATAAAATAGAGAAATATGCAGAGTACTGGATTGGCTTCACTGATCTTCCTTTAAAAACAAGACAAAAACCTAACGAACTGAGTTGATAGAAAGCAGAATGCATGAGAAATAAATATGCTCCCCCCCAAAATCTTTAAAATTAAACTTGGTTATATAATTTTAGTTCTTAGGAATTACCATACATATAGTAATCTTTGCTACAGCTTTATTTATGGGGCATTTGTCATTGAAACAAGCAAATCACTAATATAAGTAAAATTGTGCAATTAATGGCATATTTTAGTGACATGATAAAAGTTACTTACAGTCTGCATGGTCAATAACTTTTTTCCTAAAATATTTTTGTAGCGTCAAGCTCTGTGCTGGGATGAGAGTTGTTAACAGTGATAGGAAGCAGGTTCGCCTTAAAGAAAGTTATCGTTTAAAAGAGTAGAAAGGTCATTCCACTACAACACAGTTTGAGAACTTCAGACAGTGCGATAAGGGATAAAGGAAGAGCATCTGAGCTGGGTTTGGTCAATCAGAGACGGTGCTTTCAACCCAATAATAAGGAATAACTGGACCAACTAAAAGCATTGAGGCAGATATGGCAGTGTTTCCCAACTAGAGAAGATGGCAAGTAAGACGACATAGACACAAGTGTTGTGGTTAATAGTCACAGCAGTGCAGAAGAAGCTGCGGACAGTGGTGAGGGAGGAGTTTGTAAAGGCAAGGAGGGAAGAATCATGGGAAATGCCAGGTGATGAGTAGTTTAAGTGGCCTATTCAAGTTTGAGATTTTACCCAGAAGGAAAGAAGTCATTAAATTTTCAACCAAAAAGGGACATCATCCGATGTATGCATTATAAAATTACTCCAGGTGCAACACAGAAAAACAAATAGAGAGATTGGATGGAAAAGATAGATAGAATTTGAGGATATTGCTGAATATGAAGAGATCCTGGTGGCTGCAATTAATAAAATAGTTAAAATGGATATAACTAAGATATACAAAAACACAGCAGAATTTGATAATGGATTAAATGTGGGAGATAAGGGAGAGGGAGAAGTCTGACAGAAAGACTACGGTAATATCAAGTTCCTTAGACTGGCTAAGTGGGGAGGTGATAGTGATGTTCAAAAAAGTAGGGAATGTAGAAAAAGACCAAATCTGGTATGTAAGATATGAAGTGAACATTGTGTATGTTGACCTAAAGATGCTTATGAGTCTTCTGAATAGAGATATTCTCCAAGCAACTGGACACACAAGCTTCAAGCAATGAAGAAAGATCTGGAGATCCGGCACAGAGATTAATTGTCAGCATATATGAGGCGAGACTCCAAAAAGCCCAGAATTTATTTATAAAAAATTGTACATTCTTACTTGTTTAAACTACAGTCACCTTCAAAGTACTCTTTGTTTGATACAGTACTATCAAGACACTTTTTCCACTGCTCACAAGTTTTTGAACTCGTCAATTTTGATGCCTTTTGGTGCTTCTGCCATTTTGTGTGTGTCACCTCTTCCATGCCAGCAAAGTGTTTCCTTTTGAGGATTTTTTTCATCCAGAGAAACAACAAAAAAAAAAAAGTCGCTCAGGATGAGATTAGGTGAATAGGGAGGGTGGGGCATGGGGATCATGCCTTTTTTGGTCAAAAACTGATGAACACTCAGTGCAGTCTGGGTGGGTTTTTCATGTAAATTATTCATCATGAAATGGGCAAACGCATCGAAAAAATCTCCCAAAAATTTCACTGAAGCTGATCACATCCTCTCAAAACACTAGCTGATACACTGATGCTGATGAGTTGTCAGAACACTTACCCTGGGAGAAGCTTGTGCTACAAGGGGCCTGCTCTCCAAAAAATAATTCCAGTATTTTTGGGATCCCCCTTCATATGTGACAATTGAAATAGAGAGGATGAATAAGGCTGTTCAGGAATAGTATTTAGACTGAAAAAGAAAAAGAAGAAGAGGAGGAGAAGAAAGAAGAAAGCAGATAGAGCCTTGGATGACATCAACATCTAATGCAAAAAAGAGCAGTCGGGGAAAAACAGGAAAATGAGGAGAGTGAAATATGATGGAAGGTAAAGGAAGTGTTTTTGAAAAGAGAAGGTATTAATGCTAGTGAATGGTCAAGAAGGATAAGAACTGAAAAGTGTCTGTTTAACTCATCATCAAGAATGTTTTCAGCAAATATGACCACAGTGTATCTATGGAATAATGGGGGCAAGTTAGTTCGCAGTGAATGAAGGATAAATTTGAGAACGTAATTGTAGATAACAGCTCTTTCAGGTAGAGATGACAAGGTATATAAAGGGAGACATGGGATATACATAAGATTATCTTAGGGAGGGGAAATCTGGCATGACTTAATGCTCATATAAAGTCATGAATACAGAATACAGTTGAAGATGCAAGATGGAATCAAAACACTCCTACGTGAAATAATTTGCAGAGTAGAAGATATTATTTCCTTTATGGGAAACAGAAAATGAGGGATTCAAATATTTTAGCCAACAGCATTAGTTTTCTATTGCTGCACAACAAATTACTACAAACTTAGAGGTTCACGACTACACAAATGTATTATCTCACAGTTTTGTAAGCCTGGATGCTGGCTAACTGGTCATCTCCTCTGGACCTTACAGAATGAAATCAAAGTGTTGGTTAGGGCTGTGTTCTTGTATGATATGCAGGGCCCTCTTTCAAACTCACTGGTTATTGGCAGAATTCATTTTCTTGCAGCTATAAAACTGAAGTCCCTGCTTTCTTGCTGTCAGCCAGGTGCTATTCTAGCTTCTAGAAGCTACCCACTGTTCTTTCCAAGTTGCCCTCTTCACACAATGACAACTGGTTTCTTCAAGGTCAATAAGAGAACATCAGATTTGCTGCTTCGAATCTCTCAACATCAGAAAGTTCAGTCTCTTTTAATGGGTCACCCGATTAGGTCAGGCCTATCATGATATTTTTTCTTGAGAGTAACTCAGTCACCTGATCAACAACTTTAATCCCACCAGAAAAAAATCCCTTTACCTTTTTCATATAATGTAATCTAATCACAGGACTGACATCCATTCTATGCACACTCAGAGGAGTGGATTATATAAAATATGTACTGTAGGGAATGGGGAATTTGAGAGTCACCACAGAATTCTGCCTACCACATCAAGAAAGAGATTACTCTGAACTTCAGTATATTTTTCATTCCTAGGTTTGTTCACTATTTATTTAATATATGTGTTCTCATCTCTCAAATAAATAACAGGAAAACAAAAACAATTAAAATTATGCCTTAGTCAGTTTTGTGTTGCTGCAACAAAATACCAGAAACTGGGTCATTTATAAAGAAAATGATTTATTTGACTCATGATTCTGGAGACTGGGAAGTCCAAGATTGAATATCTGCATCTGGTGAAGACCTTCTTGCTGTATCATTCCCTGGCAGGATGTGGGATGGTTTAAGAGAACACAATAGAGAGAACAAGAAATTGAACTTCCAGCTCAAGCCCTTTTATAATCAGCTTTAATCCATTTATGAATGTGGAGCCTTCATGACCTAAGCACCTCCCATTAGGCCCCATCTCCCAACACTTGCATTGGGGGGGTTAAGTTTTCAATACATGCTTGTGGAAGGACAACTTAAACCATAGCACCCTTTGTGAAAACTATCCCCACCTCTCTTGAAGAAATAGTCCTTGGGAAAATTTCCTTTGATTGACACCAACTGCTGCCTCACTTTTAGACAACACAGGCCTAGTGCTTGAGACAGCACTCTCCCCATGGGTACATTTTTCACAAGCGCACTTGGTTCCAGCCTTTCTCATCACACTCAGAGCTACAGCAGAAAAGGAGCTGCAAAGTACTGGGAACTCTTTGTCCTTTGGATTCTGGATCTGTTCCTGAAACTAACAGAGATGAATCAGGTGAGAGTTACTGAATTATGCTAGAGTTACAAATATTTTTATAAAATAGCCTGAACCTACTCAGCATAAGTGCACAGAAGAAAAGTCATGCGCAATACATTGATGGCACAAATTAATCCCCACTTATTGCATGTTTCTAGTATAATACAAAATTAAGCTATAATAGAGTTCAAATACTAAAATGAAATAATTCAACAAATGTGTCTTTTCTTACCTGCAATATATACTGGAAATTATAACCCCTGCATAAAAAAGTACATACTGCATCTTCCTCAGCAAATGTATAATTAAATTCAAATACTGTACAAACAGTAGAATACAATGCCACAGTCAACTAACATTGTCTTCCATTAGCATGAGAAGAGGATGGGGATAAAAATGCAAACATAATTAAGAAATATTTGCAGCACATGGTCCAGGAAAAAAATGCAGTTTTGGAAAAGAAAGAATAAAAGTAACTATCAGTTATTGATTTCCCCCTTTATTGCAGCCATTATGGTGGATATTCTATATATATATCACCACGTATCTTCACCATGACCTTGCACAGTAGCTATCTGTACCACTTTAAAAAGAAAAAAAAATCTTACAATAGGGAGAGACAAAAAGGTTAATAAAGTTACCCAGGAGCACAGCATGAAGAGCTGCAATGTGTTCCCAAGTTTAGCTGACTTCAAAGTCAGTGCCTTTTCTCATATATCACGTTGTTTCTGGTGGGACGGATGCCAATGAGCAGTGTGATGTTGTTTGTCTGCACAGCACTGGAAAAACACTTGCTAAACAACATTAGTCTCTTCCGGTTGCTCAATAACCTTGTTTTTTAAAAAAAGTGTCACAAAACATATATAAAATATGCTCTATCACCCTATATATGATGAGATGATGTGCTTTAAATTGGTTGAGTCTCGTATTTTTTGGTAACAGATTTTTAAAAAGAAACATTTTATCCATTAAAATTTTTTCATCAGAAATCTCATGGCTGATTACATTCTTGGATTTGGTCATTCGTTTTCTTTCAGTTAAATTTTTTTAGATGGCCTCAGCTAAATAATGCTGTAAATAAATAACGTGTAACTCCTTAGTTTGTCATGTTGCTTCCTATGTTTTAGTTTGTACAAATCTACACCCATTTTTTTGAAAAAAAAAATCATGGAGTGGGAAAAAGACATACTACTTTAGTAACATAGATATGAGGACGGGGAACAATTCTGTAGCCTTTGTATTATTATATATGGATCTAATTGCTGCTTCCTTTGGTGTTACTCCCCTCCCCCACTGAGAAGTCAACGGGAGAGACTTGTGCCTGCATGTCCAGAGCCAGAAACCTAATACGACAGCAGTTCTGCCAGACAGTGCTGGGAACCAAACTGTGAAATTGTGATTTCTCCAGAGGAGGGTGGGCAGTGCTATGTTCTGCTAGTTTTCAAATGGATTAAACCACAAAATCACAGCAAATAGTTAGAAAACCCTGAAGGTTTATTTTGTGTGTGTCCCTTTATTTTCATGATGTTCTAGAGAACACTAATCAAAGAGAGCGTTTATTAAAATAAATGTTTCCTTGGCGAAGCAATGTTTGAACTAACGTTTGCTTTTCATTGGTGTTTGACATATATTTTGACTATACTTCTAATTCTTTCTTATTTTTCTGAAGACTGCACTTTTCACAAAGAATCTAAAGGAGGAAGGGTTGGAGGAATGAGAATATTAATGATGGTTTTATAATAATGAGAAAACAAATCCAGACAAATATTTGCATTAAAGTTTATATTTCAAAGACCATATTCATATTGTATAGAAAGCTTAGGCAAATTGATATGAAAATAATACCAAAAATTTTAAGAAAGTATATGAGCAACAAGAGTTAGTAGAATAATACATGCATATACATATAAATGTTCACCTCCACTACTTACCAAAATAGCACATTAAAATAAGAATAATGTAGCTTCTTAAATCTATAAAATATAGAAATTTGGTCATCAAGTAGACACTGTTATACATAGCTTATAAAAGTAATGAAAAACAGCCACTAATAAAACAATATGATAGCACTGGAAGATTTTCCTTTCGAAATAATGATTTTTTTTTAGTGTGTTTCAAGACATAAAATAATTATACCCTTTGACCAAATTATCCCACTTTTGGTGGACAGATAGAATAAGAAAATTATCCCAAAGAAGGAAAAGTTCATATACATGAAAATATTCATTATAGCATATCTAGAACCCTTAAAATTATGAGGATTATATAACAACACAGAAAAGTACTTATGGCACTAAGTGAAAAAGAAAAAAAAAAACATTGTATTTGTAGCAATATAAATATTATGCCTAGATAAGAACTACATGAGGAAAAAAGTATGAAAGCCCCTTAACATGTTAGATGTTAGACTTTGGATCATTTTAATGCAAAATCACTTTATTTCAGTAAATGTTGCAATTTTATTTGTCTACTAAAAATAATTTTTTTAAAGCAAACATTCCTGGCCGAGAATAACAGCTCTAGCAGTCCCTCATATCCAGACTCTCATTCTTCAGTTTCATCTGGGCACACGGCTGACACCAGAATAAAGATGGCATTGCCCAGTCCCCTTTGTAACCAGGTGTGTGCATGAGACTATGTCCGGGCCAATGTGCTATGAGTGGTAGTGATATGTGGTTGCTTTCTGGATATCGTCCTTAAAAGGTAGCTGTCACATGACATCCCTATGCCTGTGTTCCCTCCTCCTGCCAAGGCTGTAGAAGCCACTTGGACAAGGGCAACACCCCAGAGTTGACAAAACATTGTGAACTGGAAAAAGTCTAGGTCCTTCAAGCCAGTACTGAGCAGAGTTATCTCCCAGAGTGAACAAAAAAAACTCTGGTGTAAACGACCATTCATTTTTACTTTTCTGCTACACACAGCAGAATCTCAGTCTAACAAATGCAGAGGGGTTACTCCAAATGCCAGTTCATTGCAATAGTCAAACCACAATTGGGTAAAAAGTAGCTGAGATCAAGTAAGGGGCAGCCATATGAGGGCAATAGGACACAAAAAGATTGTCAAAACTGACTCTGGGAGAACAAAATTGCTGGCAAAATCTAGGCATGCAAGTCCTGAGTCAGGCCTTCTGGGGTTAGGGGGGGTTCATATCGTCCCAAGAGGATAAAAAATGGTTGTGGGATGAAAAAAATCTTTAGATATTACAGCAGTTTGGAACTCTTCAACAGGCCACAGTACACAAAGGAACATTCAATATATCTGTGGTATTAACATTTTATTGGGAGCGGGTGCTAATGTTTAGAAAAAGACACTAAAAAGGTACCTCAGGGGGGTAATAATGAAAAAAATAATTGACAAGCACTGCTTAATATGAAATGTTCCCTCCTGCTTGTCCTAACACACAGATCTTACATATTAGTGTGTGTGTGTGTGTGTGTGTGTGTGTGTTGGAGTATCACTCTTTTGCCCAGGCTGGAATGCAGTGGCACACCCACAGACACCACAGCCTCAACCTGCTGGGCTCAGGAGAACCTTCCACCTTAGCGTTCCAAGTAGCTGGAACTAAAGGTGTGTGCCACCACACCCAACTAATTTTTTTTATTGTACAAACAAGGTCTCACCAAGTTGCCCAGACTGGTCTCGAATGCTTGGACTCAGGCAATCTCTCCTCTGCCTCCCAAAGTCCTGGGATTACAGGTGTGATTCACCACACCCAACTCTTACCTATTCTTTTAAACTCAGGAGCTTCCCTAATGAACCACTTGCCACATTGTTTTATCAGTGATTGTATATTTGTATCTCTCTCCCACTAGATTTTTAGCTGATGATGGGGAAAAGTTTGACTTTCACTTCTGTATCCATAAAACATTGTTTGGCATATATTAATAGCATGAAAAATGGGAATGACTGAATGAGCACTCCAGAGGCAGTCTTCATTGAAGCCTAAAGTTCCAGCAATTTCTACTGTTTAACAATGAACACAATTCTCCCTCTGCTTGGTTGGCAACAAACTGAGACAACCCGTAGTGATCTCGTTTCATGGAGAACACACAGCCTTTCTCAAACAACACATTGAGCAAGTTGGTAAAAGAATCCAGTTCGGCTGCAGGAACACCCACCTCCTACTTATTTATACCCATTTAGATTTCCCTGGGAAAAAAAAAAAGTTTTAATCTTTATATTAATACTTAGCATTTTCCTTTTTAGTCTCAAGCATCGAGTTGACTTGAAATCTGAAGTTGTTTTAACAACAGGGCACAGTTTGATATTTGGAATTTATACAAACATTTCTGAAAAGGCCACAGCTAAAGAGAATCTAAGCTTTTCCAGTTTAGAGGAAATATCACGAACATTAATTATGAGCTGAAGTCTGTTTACTGGTGGTTTATCAGGCTGGCTCAACCATGTTGAATAATTTAACATAAACAATAGTTATTAGGCTCCTTCTGTGTGTAACATGTTGTGCAGGGTCTGCAGGGAAATAGAGTGAAATAAAACATAGCCCCTGTCTTCAAAACTCTCACATTCGATTTACGAAATTATCATGCAAAGTAATACAGTCTAAGCGTCATGAAGAATCCATGTATAGATGCTTGGGAATTGGGAAGAAGAATATATAAAATTCATGCAAATGAGATTTCATGGACAGGTTGACTTTGAAGGAAAACTAGGTTTATGATACAGGTAGGTGCACAAGGTGTTGCACACAGTAAACAGCATAGAACCAAAAAAAATCACACACAACTTTCCAAGGACGGTGCATGGCCTACATTTTATTCATATGCACATTAAATTTGGAAAGCACTTGTGTAGGGTACATGCTGAGAAGTGAAAGAAAAGACAATGGCAAAGTGATTTGAAGACATTTCCCAGAAAAACTATTAAGTTTTGAGGAAAATTGGTATGGATTTTTCAGGTCTGAGCTTCTAGAGTGTCAACTCAACAGGTCAGCCAGCCAAGATCCTGAGAGGGTCAGCTCGAGGGGCTGGTGAGCCTAGTTCCAGAAGTGTCAGCTCTAATGGGCTGGCAAGCCAAGCCCTGAGAGTGTTGGAGCCCCTAGAAGGGTCTCAGCTTCCAAGTCTCACCTTCTTCCAGCAGCTCTCCCAGATTCAGTCAGCTACTTCAGCTATCAAGCCAGTCTCCAGGACGCACGGCTCTTCGGCCCTGATCTTCTGTGGATCTTCAGGCCTAGGTTCTTGTCTCATACCCAGGAAGAATGAGGGACCCAGACAGCCAGAAAGTGAGAAAGCTGGATTTACTGAGCAGACACAAACAATACCACAGTGGGCGGGAGCCCAGACTCCCACAATCTGGGGCAGTAACCTGGTGCTTATATAGCCCTAAGACCTAGTCGATTGGCTAGCACTGGCTGTGAGCTGATTGGTCAGCACTAGCTGTGCTGATTAGTCAGTACTAAGGACCAATTGGCAGAAGATAGGGGCCTAACGGTGATCCAATAGGTCAGTACTTGGCAGTAAGTTGGTTGGTTGTTTTTCAATCCCAGCAGTGACTACTTAAACTCTAGCTGGAGAGGTTCCTAGGGAGAGCTTGTTTTCCAACGTGAGTGCACCAGCCTGAGAGGCCTGGGAAGAGGTCGCTATATTGTTACCAGAGGACCCATCCTGTCTGTCTGCCTAGCCTTTCTCTAGCTGTCTCCTGTCTCAGAACCATATGTCAGTGGAGGCTATTGACTATCTTTGAGCATGTGAGCCAAAACTACGCTTTAGGTAAGTGTTCTAGGAACCCATTGGCATCAGTGCACCTGCTACCATTATTGTGAAAGGCTGTGTTCAACTTGGCTGAATTTTGGGGGGTAGATTCTTTAAGTACATTTGCCCATTTCATGATGGGTGATTTACAAGCACACCTATCTACATCACACTGTGTTCAGCAGTTTTTGACCAAAAAAATAGCATGATCCCCCATGTTCCACCCTCCGTATTCACTCCATCTCTCAGGGAGCAACATTTTGTTTCCCTGGATGAAAAAAAGTCCTTACAGGGAAACATTTTGCCCACGTGGAAGAGGAGAAACAAAAAATGGCAGAAGCACTAAAAGCCATCAAAATTGACAATTTTAAAAACTGTTTTGAGCATGGAAAAAGCATCTTGATTGATGCACTGTATCAAATAGAGGACTTTAAAATTGACTGAAGTTTAAACATGTAAGAATAAATACACATGTTTTTGTACATAAATTCTGGGATTTTTGTTGTTGTTCCCCTCCTCCTTTGTTTGCAGGGTACTTCACAAAGACTTTCAAAAGTAGAGAGACCAACAGTTACTCTCTTCCCAGAGAGGTCTGGGAAGAGCTAATAAGGAAACGAAGAAAACCTTTTAGAAGTAAAATCTCCAAGACTTGAAAACTGTCTTTGTGTGTTCAGGCTGCTATACTATATACCTTAGACTGGATAATTGATAAAAACAGAAATTTATTGCTCACTGTTCTGGAGGAATTGTGAAGTCCAAGAACAAGATGCTAGCAGATTTGGTGTCTGGTGATGGCCTGTTTTTCATCGATGGAACTTTCTATGTATCTCCACATTCACAGAAAGTCAAACAAGCTCCATTAGACCTCTTTAATAAGGGTGCTAATCCTGTTTACAAGGGCTCTACCCTCATGACCTCATAATCACTTTCCAAAGGCTCCATCTCTTAATACTATCAACTTGGGGGTTAGGTTTCAACATATGAATTTTTGTTTGTTTGTTTGTTTTGAGTTGGAGTCTCACTTGGTCATCCAGACTGGAGTGCAGTGGCCGCTCCCGGCCATCGCAGCCTCGCCTGCTGGGCTCTGGCCATCCTTCCACCTCAGCCTTCCGAGTAGCCGGAATTACAGGCATGTGCTACCACGCCCGGCTTAATTTTTGGTTTATTGTAGAGATGAGGTCTCGCTGCCCAGGCGGGTCTCGAACCCGCGGGCTCAGGCAATCCACTCACCTCAGCCTCCCAAAGGCGCGGGATTACAGGCTGAGCCACCGAGCCTGGCTAACATATGAATTTTAAGGGATACGAACATTCAGACCATAGCAACAACTCTTTGAATGTCAGGGATAAGAGATTGATATATGATGGGGAAAAAATTATCCCTAGGCTTTGAGCCTCAACAACTCGAGAGAAGTTGCTGGGAGAAATACGTGGCATTAACAGAAAGAGGAGAATAAGGAGGGGGGTGGTCGCAGGCTGACAAGGAACTAATGAGTTCAGATTTGGACATACAGAACTCGATATACAGCAAACATCAAAGTGAACAGGCATTAGAAATGCAGTGTCAGTAGTTGGGAAAATGTTGAAACTGAAAATACTTGAATTCACGTATGCAGAGATGACGATTGAAGTTGTAAAAATACTGGAAAAAACTAAGTATGTGGATAGAAAGTAAAACAATCAAGGAAAACACTTACAGATTGATAATTTAAGAGTTGGGAATGAAATAGGAAAGACCGATGGAAACAAAACAAAATGTTCTGTTGGAAATTTGGAGGGAAGCAGAGCAGCAAACACCACTGAGACAAGGAAAGTCTGCTTTTGCAAAAAAGAATTCATGAGCGTGGCAAGGCTGCCAAGAGGTCAGGAAGAATGATATTTTAAGTAAAATCAAATTTTGGTAATCAAAAGTTTATTACTATTTTAATTAAATTTCTCTTATAAGCTCTGTTTTTCCAAGCATTTCTAAGTACATAGAATATTCGTAGTGCAAAGAAAACATGAGTATATTATGGAACAAATATCAGTGCAACAATGTTGCAACATGTTTCCATTTATTTAGCATCGTATCCATACTTCTAGGAAACTAATTATACAAACAACAATATGTAGCTTCTGTATATAACTTTAGAGGATCCATATTAGTCATTTAGTCTTTTTGAAGCCATTAATAAACCATGAAATTATTTTCATTGGGGTCACATGAATCACAATGTAAAGTAATCCACAGCCTGAGTGGAGTTACATAAAATATCCGCTGTGAATTGGCTTTGTGAACATTGAAGTCACCATGGTCTCCACTCCTCCTTGCTTTATATAATTTGTAGGGACTGGATAAATCTCCAGTACCTCTTCCTGGCTCTCTACATATTCTAATATATTCTTGAAATACCTTCTAACTAATTAGTTTGTTTACTACAAGTCCGACCTGATGAAAAGAGTGAAAGCAGCAAGCTAAAGAACAACATGAAGAATTACTGGCCTCCAGTACATAGGCAGAAAGTTGTGATAAGTTCAAAATACTATAGGATAGAGGCACCAGTTATATGCTAAAAGACAGGAAACACAACCTCAGATGGTGAGCCAGGTTCTTTCACCCCAAGGAGTGACAGATTAAAATAGCAAGGACTTGTTTTAAAAAAAAAAAATTGGGAGGCAAAAACTAAGCTCTTCTACCGGGGAATATTCTGCAAAGATTAACAAGAGACTACAGAAGCTTAGCCCCTGTTAAAAATTAGTACTTAATCCTTTTTAAAAACACATGCACACACCTAGCTCCTTCACGGAGATCCTCTTGTTCTAAAGAGGCTGGGCTGAATTCAACACTCAGGTACTTGGGAGTCACTTAAATGAATCTCTGCCAAGAAGATGAATGGTTGTCCAATCTCAGCACCACCACAGCCATAATAAAAGACCTTGAAATCAGGGCCTGCATTTTAGAACTCTCCCATCCCACAGTGGGCTACAAAACCCACTCGAAGTATATCTCAAGTTATCACCTGGTTTCAAGGGGGATATCTGCTGTTTATTTTCAAATGTGTTCAGTAATTCTCAGGGAAAAAAATGTTAAATTAAAGTTGAATTTTCTTAGCTTGTAACTCTTAATAGCAGAAACAGATAAGGAGGCTAATTGGATCAGTTCATCACAATAAATGCTTAGCTTAATCGTATAGATATTTTTAAATGCAGCATATGTCCCATTCATAGAAAAATTTTTAAAATTAGAAAAAAAAGCGGATTGTCTTTAGTGACTGGCAAATTATTTTTAGCAAATAAACGAGCCAGATAAGACACTGTATTTCTTTAACTCCATATTTATTTTTTAAAAATTTTTGTTTGCCATCTAAAATAGTGAAAGTTTTCATTTAAAGTTTCATTTAAAGGAAATAAAAACAAACATGGTAGACTTTAAAAAGAAATAATAAATATGTGGCATTGTGAGACAATAAGAAATATATGCATTGTTCCCTGCCTTCAGTTCCTGAGCAAGAGAGCCTGAGCCCTTGTAGATAGGGATGCTAGAAGAATCTTTTGTTTTAAATTTTGGCTTTGACTGAGTTCCTGACACAGAGTTTCTGAGACCTTCATAGTCTCCGGAGTGATGGGAGAGCCTGACACAGAGCTACTGAATCCCTGGGAATTTCGTGGGTGATGTAAGCATCTTTTGTTCTAATGAGGTGACTTGTCATGGGCACCTGGGCAGCCTCGGATTGGGGACCGGTGCGTTGCTAGTGAACCAACCTTATTGTTAGAGGGCTAGACCGCTCAGTTCCACTTCCTGACCTCCATAGAGGAAGAGGGGCCGAAGGTTGAGCTGATCATCAATAGCCCAATGTTGTAATCAATCATGCCAACCTAATGAAGCCTCCATAAGATCCCAGAAGGTCAGGGTTCAGAGCACTTTCAGATTGCTGAACACGTGGAAGAACCTAGAGGCTGGTGGGTTGGGAGGGAGCATGGAAGCTTCGACCCCCCTTCCTGCAGGCTTTGCCCTATGCATCTCTTCATCAGACCGCTTATCTATTTTCCTTATCACATTCTTCATTAATATAATAAACAGTTAACGTGTTTCTCCGAGTTCTGTGAGTCGCTCCAGAAAATTCATTAAATCTTAGGAGATTGTGGGAAACCCCAATTTATAGTCAGCCAATGAGAAGTATAGGTGACAACCCACTAATTGCAACTGGCATCTAAAGTGGCAAAAATAGACTGTTTTTTTTCTTCCAACATATCACTTGAAAGTTGCAGATAGATTAAATGTTTATAAGTTAAATATTTCCCCAAAATTGTGTATAAATAAGAATAATAGTAGCCCTGAGACATAATGTAGCTTACTGTTGTCAAAACTGCAGCCTTTTGTAAAGCATGTAGTTTCCCTGCCTGTATCTGTGGGGACTGGCTTTAGGACATCCTGTGGACACCAAAATCCAAGGACACTCAAGTCCTTTATAAAAATGGTGTAGATTTGCATACAACCTGTACATACTCTTCTGTGTATTTAAATCATCCCCTAATACAATATAAATGCCAAGTAAAGAGTGGTTGCATTGTTTTTTATTTACACTATTTTTAATTGCTATTTTTAATTTTTTGATCCACAATGGATTGAATCTGATTTGGAACCTACAAATACAGAGGGCTAACTGGACCTAATGGGATAGCAGGGATGTGGAGGGCTGATTCTACTGGTGGATGTGGAAGCTAGTCAACTTTTCTAAAGGACAAGTTGAAAATGTGTCCTTATTAAAAAAATATGTTTAATGAATCATTATATTTTGCTGAGAAAATAAATATAGCTACAGAAAGCATTCTACTACAAGAAAATCTGTTGAAAACATAAGACAGCAAAGTAAATGTCCAATAAAATAGCATATTATTCTGTTTATGCCCATACTCTGAACAATTTTGCAGTCATTATAACACTATAAATGTTGTAATGTTAGTTAAATATAGGTTAAACAAGGAAAAATGTTCATGATACATTAATTTTTTAAAAGAATTATTTCAGTTTTATAAATAATTTTTGTATGTTTCCTACCTGCAATGGTATGGAGAGAGAGTGAGAGAGAGAGTCTAGTTTGGTAATGAGCTGTAAAAGAAACTATCAGTTTGGAAAACTGGCTGACCATATGCAGAAGACTGAAACAGGACCCCTACCTATCACCATACACAAAAATCAACTCCAAATGGATCAAAGACCTAAACGTAAAACCTCAAACATTAAGAATCTTAGAAAACCCAGGAGACAACCTTATGGGAAGCAGAATTCCTGATCAAAATCCCAAAAGCCCATACCATAAGCAATAAGATTGATAATTGGGACCTCATCAAACTGAAAAGCTTCTGCAAAGCAAAAGAAACTCTCAAGAGAGTGAGGAGACAGCCACAGAATGGGAAAACTAACTCCAGTAAGAATGGCCATCATTAATAAAACAAAAAACAACAGATGCTGGCAAGGATGAGGAATGGGGGAAAGGGAACACTTCTACACTGCTGGTGGGAATGCACATTAGTTCAGCCTCTATGGAAAACAGTGTAGCAACTCCTAAAAGAACTAGAAATTGACTTTCCATACAACCCAGCAATCCCCCTTCTGGGAATATACCCAGAGGAACTTAAATCACTCTACAAAAAAGATACCTGCACATGCATGTTTATTGCAGCACTATCCACCATAGCAAAAACATGGAACCAAATATGCTGCCCATAGAAACTGTACTGGATTAAAAAAATAAAAATGTGGGCCAGGCATGGTGGCTCAGCCTGTAATCCCAGCACTTTGGGAGGCTGAGTCGAGTGGATTGCCTGAACCCATGGGTTCAAGACCAGCCCAGGCAACTTGGTGAGACCTCATCTCCACAATAAAATAAAATAAAATAAATTAGCTGGGCATGGTAGCACACACCTGTAGTTCCAGCTACTTGGAAGGCTGAGGTGGAAGGATCGCTGGAACCCAGCAGGTCGAAGCTGGGGTGGCCATGATGTGCCATTGCACTCCAGCCTGGGTGACAGAGTGAGACCCAACTCAAAAAAAAAAAAAAAAATGTGGTACATATATGCAACAGAATATTACACAGTCATAAAGAAGGACAAAATTGTGAATTTCATGGCAACTTGGATGGATTTAGAGTCTCTCATACTCAGTGATCTATCACAGAAACAAATAACTGAGTACCACATGTTCTCATTCATAAGCAGACCCTGAACATTTACCATAATACTATATTAAAGGAATTGGCAGTAACGGGATATCGCCAGGGTGGAGGCGGGAACACAGCATCAGTAAGGGTACCTGATCTCAAACCAGGTGAAGTGGGGACGAAAGGGAGGCCCAAACTTTACCAATACAATGACCACTTCTATACCTAACCCTCAATTATACCCACATCTTTAAAAAAAAGACATTCCCTAACAAAATGACTTTCACGGGCACCAACGAAATGCTCAGTTGGAGTGAGTGAAGCATTTCTACCACCATGTGACACAGGCACTAGACATGACCCTGCTCAGGATAATTGGTGACATTGGGGGAAGATAGGCTCAATTCTGTTAAAAGATATAATGAAAACATCTGGTAGACACATTTTCAACTTAAAAAAAAAAAAAAGAAAACTACCGGTTCACTTTATATTCTTGATGAAAAAAAATCACCCTGGAATCCATATTATTATGTGAAATATCAACACTCTAATTAATGATATTATTTTTTAATTTACAGAAATACTTTTATAAAGAGATACTTCCTTATCTACTGTTAGGTCACTCAAAGAAACCGTTTATATAAGAAAGCAACATAAATGCCTTATTCTTTCCTTTTATAAATATATACCATTTCTCAAGATATGTAGTAATCCCCTCCCTTATATTTTGAAAAGGTGACTAATTAATTTTTATTTATTTTCCACTCATAAATTAAAACATAGCAGGGTCTCAAAATATTCTGCTTCTTATCCTTATTTAAACTCAAATGTCCCATGTTTGGTTAGTAGGAGACACTTGAAGATAGTACATAATTCTTTTTGACATGATCCTACAAAATCTCTGCTAGCTGCCTTGCTACCTGGAGTAACAAGATTTTGCAAGCTGATCTTCTGCTTGCCGGCCCTAAAGGTGCCATTCCTCCAAGAAGCTCTGGTATTTCAAGACATCATTTGGTCACCAGAAACACATAAATACACTGAAAACATAATATAATATAATATATACATAATATAATACATATATAATAAATAAGCTAGGTAATGTATGCAAATATATTCACAACTACATTGTTTTTACATACCTCTTCTACATGACATTTGTATCTTCTGTCTCCAACACTAAGACTCTTGGTTCTCAAGTACAAAGGGGATGTTCTTCCTTGGTCCCACATTATACACAGAATAGTCCCAGAATAGTAGTACTAATAAAACCACCACCAATAATTATTATTAAAAACATCCTGCCGGGCTCGGTGGCTCAGCCTGTAATCCCGCGCCTTTGGGAGGCTGAGGTGAGTGGATTGCCTGAGCCCACGGGTTCGAGACCCGCCTGGGCAGCGAGACCTCATCTCTACAATAAAATAAAAAAATCAGCCGGGCGTGTAGCACA